>NC_091821.1:53665689-53723189 GCF_038994185.2 Dermacentor albipictus
GCTATGCTCGCGCATGCGGTCAATAATTCAACGACCTGTCTGGCCAACATAGGACAGTCCGCGTGAGAAAGCTGTGTGATATACGACCGAAGATGTACACTTTTTGTGAAAAAAGTGGTGTGCTTTTTTCCACAGCCACAAGTCGCATCTTTTTTCTCTCCTGTGATGATTTTGCAGAACCCAACCAGTTTGCCCGGAGCCGAAAACACTAGTGTGACGCCATTCCTAGTGGCCACGCTCTTAAGATTATGAGACAAGCCATGCAAATACGGCATCACTATGACATTTTTTTTTATTTTTGAAGGTTCATTGTCGTCCGCGGTTTCCAGGGGTTTCTTTTTTGTCAACTTTCTAAACACGGATTCAGCCACAGCCATGAAAAGTGAGATTGGGTGCCCTGCCGACATTAACCTCGCCTTCTGGGCTTCAAAACTCTCCTGCAATTAGTGGATGCAACACTTGTTAAGAGCATTCGTCAAGCGCAAGGAAACTATGCCAAGTTTTATTAATTTGGAGTGGGACGATTCGTACTGGAGGAGCGATTTTTTCGATATAGGGCAATAACGCCAGCGCACATGACTCTCACTTCTAAATTTAATTTCTAAATACAGAAATCTGATCTAGTTTTCATTGCAAAGTTCGAACGTGATCCTGAGGTCCCGGGAGCACTCCTCGAAACACGTTAAAATCCTTCTCGTATTTCATTCAAGGCTGTAATCGGAACTTAACCTTAAAAGCACTAAAAAATCATCCACATACCTAAAAATTCGCACAATACGTTTGTCATGCAGCCTGTGCTACCTACAGGTACAGGAGGTAACTTTCCATTGCATTGCAAAAAACACGATTGCCGACCAGCTTTTGTTAGTTTATCGACTGTGGGGAGAGAGCGCAGTAAACTAGAAAAGGAAATGAGCGAAGCATTGCACATCAAAAAGATGGTCGCGTATACATGTGTGAGTGAACCATCGGTCCATATCAATCATAAAGAACTCCAAATTTAAGATTTTTCCTGGTAATTCAAGTGTTGTTGCCCTTGTCGGGAAGGGGTGTGAGTTGGCTTTTGTGTATACGTGTATATATTTTGTTGATATTTGACTATACACCTTGGCATTGTTCTTGGGTGTATACGCATGCATGGCGGAGAACATTATTATTATTTGTTTTGAACACATATGCACATATATACCGTTAACAGGAAAGGGAAAGCGAGGAGCAGGCTGGCAACTGCCACCGGAAGGGGCACAACGCCTGCCTACTCTTCTGAAGGGAGGTTACAGCAACACAGGAATGGAAGATAGGAAGGAAGGGAGGAAAGAGGAAAGGAAGAGCAACAGGACAAATCTAAAGACTAAAGTAGAACACAGTACACTAGCACGTTGTTCCGCCGAGTTTCGACTCTGCAGCCGGAATTAAAGTGACGCCGCGTCGAACAGCCTCCACAATTATCAATCACATCCATGGCTAGTTTGCTATGCGGCTAATTGTGCGCTCCACGATGAGACGCCAAGTAAAGCTGCACGCAATCACCGTTTCACTGGCAGTCGGTTCAATATATACTACAAGGTGTTTGAACCCGCCACCTCCCATCTTCGAAGGAAGAAGCGTTAGGACACAGTACAGATCACGTACAGTAGGGCCGGTCACTGAAGGTCACGCTACTACAGAATGTTGAACGTTCACGCTACAAACGTGAACCTAAGTTAGTTAGCTCTAGAAAGGTTAGTAGGGCGCGATGGGCCTGATCACGTTTCGATGCACAACCACTGGGGTATAAGCATTCCTCGAGTATCGCACATCGCAGGCCAAGGAGGTGACAGTTTCTCACTAGCGACATGCGCTGCGCACTGAAAGCGAGACACTCAAATATAAGGTGCTGAAGTGTCTCGTAGCAGCCACAAGACGCACATAATGGACTTGCCACACGCCCTTGTCTGTATAAACGTTCGTGCACGTTCACGCAACCAACCCTCAGCTTGAGCAGTTGTGCTCTAGCGCGACGAGGCAAGCCTCGACCACGAATACGGGGCGAGAACGCTCCATTTGCGACACGCTGATCTGGATGCTGCCTAAGTAGGTGGCGACGTATCAGGAGACGAGCGTCATCAAGCTTGCACAGAATTTCTGGGCAGTCACAGTTGTTACGAGCGCAACTTGAAGCGAGCCGATCAGCTTCTTCATTTCCGGCGATTCCTACGTGTGAAGGTATTCATTGAGCGACGACAGATACCTCACGTGATGTAATTTTGCTCGCAGAGTCAGTAATGCTGCGCACAAGGGGGCAATCAAGCTCACTGCGTTGTAACCTGCTAAGGGCAGCACGGGAGTCCGTAAAGATGACAACTTTCGATATAGTTAACTCCTCTTGCACGTTTTTCAATGCAACATTAAGCGCTGCTAGTTCTGCAGTTGTTGACGAAGCTGGATGAGTTATTTGAAATATACGTCGTACTTTAGTTGAAGGGCAGAAAAAAGCTGCAGAGGCGCCTTGACCGTCGTTGTGTACAGATGCATCTGTGAAAACTTGAAGATAATCTGGAAATTTTCGAACATGTGAGACTGAGCCAATTGGAATATTGCCGAAACAGCCATATCAGACTTTTTGTGCATGTCAGGGACTGTGAGGTAAATGGGGAGTACGTGTTTCGTGATACCTTTTGGAGGCGGAGACGTATCTGAAGCAGCATGTTCAGAAAAGGTAGTGATATTCATAAATAAAGCCGCCATTTTTCCCATTCGAGATAACGGGCGGTGAATGAGACTATCAAGGAGCGATTGACCATTCGATGCGCGGTGCAGACGCTCAATATGTTACAGAGCTCTATGATCTGCTTACAGCCTCAGGGGTAACTGATGCGCTTCAGTGAGTAATGCAATAGATTGCGCCTCACGAGGTAATGCAAGCATTAGTCGAAGGGCAACGCGATGATCTTGCTCCAGTTGGGCCATCAAACTATGTGGTATGTTCAAAATTGGTAATGCGTACAGCATGTCCGAGAGAGAGCAAATGATAAAGGAAAGGTAGGGAGGTTAACCAGGACTGAGCCCGGTTGGCTACCCTACACTGGGGAAAGGGAAAAGGGGACTGAAAGATTAAAAGAAGAAGAGAAAGTCCAGTGGGGATATCGTTCGGTCACACAGTCCGGGTCACAGACGCTGACTCAGTCCAGTAGCCTTCAAATATCGCAGCAGAGCTTTTGTGGCCTTTTGTAGCTGCGATATGCGAGGCCATGGTCCCAGGATCTTCTTCAAGGTGAACGGTGTTCTGTCTAGCTGATTGAGAGCTGTGCAGAGGTCATGTCTTTCGTTTTGAAAAGATGGGCAGTAGCACAGTAGATGTTCTATAGTTTCCTCGGCACCGCAGGCATTACAGTCGGCGCTATCAGTCATTCCAATCAAAAACGTATACGCATTGGTGAATGCGACGCTCAAGCGTAAGCGGCACAGCATTGTTGGCTCATTTCGTTGAAGTCCTGGTAACAGCCACAGTTGCATAGAGGGGTCGAGGGAATGCAATCGTTCTTGGGTGAATTCAGGTGTGTGCCACTTCTCTAATGTCATACGGTGTGCTACCTTGCTTAGGTGTTGGGCTGCGTCGGTCTGCGATAAAGGTACAGAAACAAGGGTTGCTCCTTCGTGGGCTTTCCTAGCAGCTTCGTCAGCGAGGTCGTTGCCGGAGATACCGCAATGGCCGGGCAGCCACTGAAACACGACGTCGTGTCCTTTCGCTATCATACAATGGTGCATTTCTCGTATCTCCGACACTAGTTGTTTCCACGACCCGCGACGAAGAGATGACAGAAGACATTGTAAGGCCGCCTTCGAATCGCAGAATATTGCCCACCGATTAGCGGGTTGGTTGTGAATGTAATCAACGGCACCTCGGAGGGCAACAAGCTCCGATCCGGTCGATGTTGTCATGTGAGAAATCTTGTATTGGATGCTAATTGATCGTGATGGTATAACCACTGCGCCGGTGGAGCTGGTCTGAGTAGAAGAGCCATCCGTATATAAATGGACTCGGTCAAAGTGGAAAGTGTTCAAACAATCCAGAGCTGCTTGCTTCAGGGCCAAGATAGGCAGGTCGGTCTTCTTTCTTATTCCTGGCACCGTGAGGCGCACTTGAGGTTGTTCTAAACACCACAAAACTGATAACAATAATAATATAATATATGGGGTTTTACGTGCCAAAACCACATTCTGATTATGAGGCACGCCGTAGTGGGGGACTCCGGTAATTTTGACCACCTGGGGTTCTTTAACGCAAATCTAAGTACACGGGTGTTTTCGCATTTCGCCCCCATCGAAATGTGGCCGCCGTGGCCGGGATTCGATCCCGCGACCTCGTGCTCAGCAGCCTAACACCATAGCCACTGAGCAACCGCGGCGGGTCACAAAACTGAGGTTGAACGTGCTGAGGGTGTGAAGCCCAATGGTAGACAAGCATGATGGATGCTGACCTCGTTGGAGAAGGACGCCTGCGGTCGTCGTTCTGGCAGGCAAGCAAGAGAGCTTGATTGTATGCGTGAAACATGACGAACATGGGCCCTAAGCGTGTCGATGCTAATGTAAGTCGTGATCGTATGGTCTCGAGCCATTGTAATGGTTCCTGCTGTTGAGGCGCTCCGCGGAAGTCCTAGGCAAACACGTAGTGCCTGTGCTTGCACGCTCTGTAGTTCTCGAAGATTTGACTTGCATGTTTTAGCAAGCACGGGAGAACTGTAACGTAGCAATCCGATAAAAAGTGCTCGATATAACTGTAGCATGGAGCCCACTGACGATCCCCATGTTTTCCCGGCGATAAACTTGAAGACATGAACAATAGATGTGAGCTTCTTCTTCAAATGGGCAATGTGAGGGCTCCAAGAGAGGTCCCGGTCCACAATGACACCCAAAAACCGATGCTTTCTCTTGTAGGAGATAGGCTGGCCATTAATGCATACTGGATAACGAGACATTGGTTTTCGTGTAAAAGCGACTAACGCACATTTTTCTGTTGAGATGGTAAGGCCTTGTGTGTGAAGATAGTGAGATGCCTGTGTTGCTGCTTTCTGCAGCCTTGCGCGAACCTGCAGACGAGTCACCGCTGATGACCAGATGCAGATGTCGTCGGCGTAGATTGAGACACTCACTGTTTCCGGTAGGGATTCGGCCAGCCCAAGAAGCGCGAGGTTGAAAAGAATAGGGCTTAGAACCCCACCTTGGGGAACTCCTCGGCATATGTAGTGGTCGGTAGTTGGACCATCTTCCGTACGTACGAACAAGGACCTTTGTGTCAAGTAGTTTCTGATCCATCGATATACTCGCCCTCCTAGTTCAATTGTCAAAAGTGCGTCTAGAATGGGTTGATGGGAAACGTTGTCGTAAGCGCCTTTCACGTCCAGAAAGAGCGCTACGGATAATCGTTTCCATGATTTTTGCTGTTCTACAGATGACACTAAATCGATGACACTGTCAATCGATGAACGGCCTCGTCGAAATCCCGCCATAGAATCTTGAGACGCATGAGGATCATGCGTTCCATGAGTTTCCCGACGCAGCTTGCAAGTGCTATAGGCCGATACGATGCCAGTTCGAGTGGCGACTTTCCTGCTTTTAGTAGCGGTACTAGGCGGCTGCGCTTCCACTCCTGTGGGACGACACCATCTTGCCATGAACTATTAAAAAGGCTGAGGAGTTCTCTTCGTGCTTCTCGGCCTAGGTGGTGCAAAGCAGTATATGTTATGCCATCGGGCCCTGGTGAAGACGAACACCTACAGAGCGCCATAGCAGCTTCTAACTCTTCCATAGAGAAGGGAGCCTCCATACTGGTATCTCGTGAACCGGGGATGTCGCTTAAAGCCATCGCAGGGACTAAAACTGTGCCGCCGGTGATTTGCGCGCAAAATTCCTCTGCAACGTCTATCTCACGGCGGTTTTGATAGAGAGCAAGGGCGTTAAAAGGGTGTCGTTGCTGGGGTCTTGAGCAAAGACCCCGTAAGGTACGCCACACACGGGACAATGGCTTGCGGGGGTATAGTGACTCGCAAAAGCATTTCCATCTTTGATCCGCTAGCGTATCCATTCGGCGTCTTATCTTCTTTTGCATTCGCCGAGCTTCTCTGAGGTCAAGAATTGACTTTGTGCGCCTGTACCTCCTTTCAGCACGGCCACGTATTGTACGAAGCCTTTCCAATTCAAAGTCATTCTCTGTACGCTTTTTCGAATGTGTGAAGCAACGCGTGCAATCTTGCATTGCGTCTGCAATTATATCTTCTAATCTGCGTGCGATATGTTTCTTGCAGATGTCTTCTACTCGATCTTGAAAGATTGACCAATCGATTTGGCGAGATACATCCGGTAATGCGGCGTCTAGACCATTGATTCTCACATAGGTCGGAATGTGATCACTTCCATGGGTTTCAATATCAGTGAACCACTGCACGTTCGAAGTCAGGCAACGTGACACCAAAGTCAAGTCAAGGCAGCTACTGTACGTTGTTCCTCGCAGAAATGTCGGACTTCCGTCATTTAGAAGACACAGGTTGTGGCCTGATGCAAAGGATATTAGTGACCTGCCCCTCGAATTTATCCTGGAGCTTCCCCATATATGGTGGTGAGCGTTGAAGTCCCCAGTTATTATCCAAGGACCGGGAGTAGTAGTCACAATATCTTCTAGTCTTTTGCTGTCAAACTGACTTGTTGGGGATAGGTAGACGCCAGTAATAGTAAAAGACAGTATCTTCTTTTTCACACTAACACAGACGTATTGGTTACCGTCGTGTGGCGCTACGGGTTGCGAAAAATACGTTAGGCCCTTGCGAATGTAAACCAGAACCTTACTACTACGGACACACGTTGTTGAAACAAAAGGTTCATATCCTGATAGTCTTATGGAAGCTGATAAGTTCGGTTCACAGATCACCAGTATAGGAAAGTGGTAGTCAAACACGAACTGTCGAAAATCCGAAATACGTGACCTTAGGCCTCTCGCATTCCATTGGAATATGGAGGCACTTCTGACATCATCCCGGAACGATCGCTGTTGCTGTCGATGAGCCATGGTTCTGCTGTAGAAGTTCTCAAGCACTGGACTTCTGAAGGCTCGCTAGCAACAGCATGTCCGAGAGTACAGTTGACTGGTACACCTGAAGAGCCGTTGTTTGGTCGCAACCAGCACCTCGAGCAGTCAAGGCGGGCACATACTTAAGGAGGGAGTGCGGTTTGCGTCGTACAGATTTAGCGGCAGGACGCCAAGAGATGCGATCTTCCACAATTAACCCCAAATAACGGAGTTGTCGCACCCAGTTTATAGGCGTTTCGTCAAGATACAGTCGGCTCATTGTTCGACGAGCGCGTTGTTTAGGGTGATATGCTATTGCAGCCGACTTAGCAGGTAATATGTGCAGGCCAACTTCACCCAAGTACTCCGAAGTAGCGTTGAGAGCTCTTTGCAAGCTTGCACGAAGCCGCGGACCAAGGTGCGAAGGGCCGCTTATCCACAGAGCAATGTCATCTGCGTAGACAGCTATGTTCACAGGGAAGTCAGTGTCCCGAGGCAAACGACTTGGAAGTGCGGCGAGTACGGTGTTAAACAAAAGCGGCGATAATACGCTGCCCTGTGGCACACCGCACTTAACATTTCGGTATTCACTAGTTACTCCTCCGACACGCACTTTCATACGGCGCTCCGATAGAAAATTATGCACAAATTGTAGCAGACGACCCGAAATTCCCGCGGTTGCAAGAGCGAAAATAATCGCCTTATGCGGAACTGAATCGAAAGCTTGCTGTATGTCTAGGAAGAGCATGTAGGCAGAGTGCTTGTTTTCTTTAGCAGATTCGAGTGCTGAGACAAGGTCTGATATGCTGTCCAGAGCCGAACGGCGGCGCCGAAAGCCACTCATGACATCAGGGAAAAAATTCAGCTCCTCTAGCCTGACATCTAAGCGAAACAAGACCATTCGCTCCATTAACTTGATGACATTTGAAGTTAGGGATATTGGTCGGTAGGACTTTAGGTGCCTTGCAGGACGCCCGGGCTTTAAAATTGGTATTACCATGGACGATTTCCATTCAGCAGGGATTACACCGGTTCTCCATACTTCATTATACTCGTCCAATATACGGTCATGGAAACTCTTATCAACGTTCCGCAATGCTTGGTACGTCACACCATCTTCGCCTGGAGCAGTGCGGCGTTTGGAGAGGCTCAGCGCGTGTCGCAGCTCCTCAAGAGTGAAATATCTGCCTCATCCATCTGGCAGGCTGGACCGTAGGAAGCGGTTATGGTGCTGTGACTTGTCAAAGAACGAAGGTCGCTAATTGTGGTGTCACTGGATGCAGAAGAGACGAAAATGTTTGCGAATGCCTCCGCTATTACTTTTGGTGACTGGTCAGTCGCTATGCTCAATGCAGCCGTAGGATTCTTGCAGATTTGAGGAGTGCGGAGAGCCTTCAGTATGCGCCATACATTTCCAAAACCACTTCCAGTATGCGACGAACTACACAAAGCTTCCCAGCTCTTTCGACGAAGCTGTTTTGTATGCCACCGTATGGCTGCATCAGTGCGATTGTATATAGTCCAGTCAGTGCGTCGTTTAGAGCGCTGTGCCCGTCTGTAAGCGCGCCGTCGACATGCGCGGAGCCGCAAAAGCTTTATATCGGGATTTGGTTTGCCGATACTCCTTCGTCGTTGTACTGTAGCTTTTCGTAAGCACTCACTCATAAGTTTAAATAGGCTGTCTTGAGATGGTGCCTCTGAGATCAGCTGTCGGAACTTGTCCCAGTTAGTCACTGTATAAACGACATCCTGGCGACCCGCAGTAGAACATTTGCACCACAATTTAGGTGAAGCGTTACGTATTATTGGAGCTACAAGCGATTGCAAGTTACCCTCCTCCCTATCCATGCTATTCCTCCATCGGGGCTAAGTTCCGCCTTCACTGGTTCTGCGTCATGATGCGACGTCAGATCGTCCACTTTAGGTTGTCATATGGGTAGGGGAGGCTTAAAATTCCGCCGCGCAGTGTGCTGCGATCGGCAGCTATGTGCATTTTTAAAACCTTATAATAAATTACACGCTTTACGCGGAGCACTTAGATGCGCCAATTAATGATCAGAAGGACCTACTCCAATGACTCAGTACGTTCGTAGAAAATTGTCAAAATCGTTTCAGGGTCCCTTTAACTGTCAAATGACGGGTGCTGAGCAGAGCGCAAAACACAGAACACTTTATACACGCTATATCATCACGAGGCATCTTCACAAGACGCAATGCACGGTTTCTGCGTGCGGTCGTCGCAATGGGGTCAGTAGAGCCAGGTTTTTATTGCGAAAGCAAAACTGCTCGCACTTTCGGCCCATCGGTGGTCGTGGCGCCTCCTTACACAGCTGCGCGTCCCGCGACCGTGTGACGTCAGGCCAGACCTAGAGACGGCGCCCCAGCTCGCGGCATCGATGGTGCGGCATCGAATGCGGTGTTGCCTTAGAAACATGCCGTAGAAGGCTATACTGCGGTGTATTTCGGTAATTATGAGCGTGTAAATTACAGAAGTCGCAGTTAAACGAGTAGCGAAGTACGTTTCCGCTACATTTTTTCTGCGCTTGGCGCACACGCAGAGCCACCTTGCGGCAAACACAGAAGACCCCCTCCTCGCAATGTACGGCGCTGCCCCGACAGCTGGTGCGCCACTCGCCCGCGTCTCCCCTTCGTCTCGTTTGAGCGCATTGGGGCCGTGCGGGGACCGGTGCGAGGATATGCCCCAATACCATTGCGTTTATTAAGTTTTCTCGCTCTCTCCCCTTCCAACTTCCAGCGTGCGTCACTCGAACCCTCGTGTTTAAGCGACGCGGCTCCTCTTTCCGCTCACAGCGCGATTCCTAGGTGCAGCGTCCGACGCGGGACGCCTCTGACGTGATCGCTGCGCCGTAGCGCGTCTGGTGGGAAAGCGTCTCCTGCGATGTGTGCCGTGCTGCTGGTGAAAAGTCATGCGTCTGCGTGGTACTCCCAAGCGAGAGAGAGGACGATCCCATTGAGGCGTCAGCCCCATGATCGCGTCCGCCTTCATGGCGCGTCACGGCCCGGCTGTCCGTGCCGATCACGACGCTTGGCTCACGTAGACCGTTTCTCCCTCCGAGACACCGAGTTCTTTGGTTCATCCCGCTTGCTCAGGCGCACGTTTCGTCTTTGTGTGGCTCAAGAGCATGCCGAGCGAATGAGTGGGCGGTGCGAACGGGGCGCGATAACAATATCACGTTCCACTCTTGAAGGCGAAGCTTAAGCGTGCTCCAAATTTTTTTTTTCGTAATCAAATACATATATATTAGCGTTGCACGCTGTCTGCAAAAGTTGAGCCAATACCGTCTTATGCACTGATGGCACAGATTTCAACGAGTGGTTGCACGTGTATGTTAACGCGGCAGATTTCCATTTCGCTGTGAGTGGTACCGCGTATGTGTTCCTTTGCTTTATTTAGCTGGAACGAGTTTTTGGAACGAGCTGGAATGCAATGCAGTCTTTTCAGGCGAATTACACGAAGAGACGGAAATTACCTGCACTACAAATTGAAATGGCCACTGGATAACTTTAGAAAAAAAATGCGCTAATAAACTTTTTTTTTCATTCTAGACTTGTTCAAATGGCGAAATTGAAACCGAGACGTAGTGAAGTAATTCAAAACTGCGCAACTGGCATTACGTTCAATAACACCGGTCCCGAAAATGTACTAACATTTACATTGGCGTTGCAGTTATGATCGTTCCGTACTCTTAGACAAAGACTTTTATGTGACGGTTTACTGGGACGCCAATATATTTCTTGCCACATTTTGGAGAAGCAGTTGTCCAAACTGTTGCGAGTTTTATGATTTCTCCTAAGCAAGCATGACTCACGAGCTGATCCACTTCAGTAGACGTCAGTAGCAAGTACATAAGCACATGGAAGTAAAATATTGCCAGAGTGTTACTAAAGAGCCAAAAGACTTGTGTTGGTTGGCGGTTAGTAGAATGTTTACAGACCATCTATGAACATGCTTCAATTGAAGTACGGTAGCCAATTCTTGATAGGGTCCAATTCTTGATAGAATCCAATTCTTGATAAGATGTTACTAGGGTGTATAAAGACAAATGTTAATAGGTGATTAGTGGGAAGTTGGCAGAACGTTTACAAACATTGTTCAATTGGAAGAATGTTTATACGGCGTATAAAGAAAGCTTGCTAATAGGGGATCGGTAGGAAGTCAACAGAAAATATATGAACATTTTTCTTTTGAAAGAATATTAATATGGTGTATAAAGAAAGTTTGTTAATAGGGGTTTGGTAGGAAGTTAACAGAAAATATATGAACATTTTTCTTTTGAAAGAATGTTAATATGGTGTATAAAGAAAGTTTGTTAATAGGGGATTAGTAGGAATTTAACAGAAAATATATGAACATTTCTCTTTTGAAAGAATGTTACTAGGGTGTATAAAGACAAATGTTCATAGGAAATTGGTAGGAAGTTTAAAGACATCCTATGAACATGTTTCTATTGGGAGTTGGTGGCCAATTGTTTCTAGGATGTTACTAGAGAGTTGGTAGGATTGTACAAAGACATTTGGTAGAATTTCAATTGACTGTTGGTAGGTTCTAGTAACAAAAGTCTATAGACTGTCTAAAAAATGTTGCTAGAAATTTTTATAAGGGTATATGCCTCATTTCGCTCCGGCGCGTTGTACTCTGCGGCCTATCATTTGGTGGCCATATAACCTTTTTACTTCAGATCGTCATACAGCTCAATCTGGACGTGGTACAGCTGGATGGTCCCTTTGGATCGCAATTTTGCTCGATCTGCGCTCAGTCGATCGCGATCCGCCGATCGAGTTCGAGCTTCACGATCGCGATCGTAGGCTGTCGTCAGCACCGTCACGCCAAGTGCGCTAATTCGATTCGAATTGTTGGACCATGTAGCAGTTGCTTGATCGAAATTGCGAAGTGTGATCCGGCCGGGCGCCGTCTTCTTTGAAAGTGACTGTTTGACACCGCAGTACTCTAACGTTCTGTGTGCTTCGTCGTCGCCTGGTACGGTGACAAACGAAAGCTTTTGCGGTATTGAAACAGTTGTAAGCGGTCTGTCATGGCTCAATGCTGCACACAGGACCGCGACCTACTTGCCGACGCAATCAGCGCAACTACGAGTCGCTTCGCACGGCAAGTGAGACAAACGAGCTCTTATTTATCAGGTCTTTTTATTCGTCAGATTATTCTCGTCAGCTTACTGCACTTTGTAAACGTTCGGAAAAAGCGTCAGATTGGTGCCAGGATGGCCTGCGATTGTACTTCTTTTTTTCATTGAAGAAATTATTAGAGCATATCCTGGTTGATTCGTTTGGGACCCTTTCGGAGTCATTTGCAGTTGTAATGACATTTGTGATAACCACGCGATATGAACTGACCCGACGCGAATGTTTGTTTTTCATCGTGTACAATCATCAAGGTTCATTACGCCCTTTTCACAAGGTCTGATTTCGCTTGCGAATTCCTTTGCTTGCATACACGTTTTGCTTTTGAAATGTGACTTCCCAAATGTAAATTCGAAAGAAAATCGCACCAGTGAAACGGCGCCTCTGACGCCAGCGGTCGAAATGAGTATCATGTATGAATTAGCGCTCGCCAGCATAACATAAGGTTCCTCGGGAAAAAATATTGCTCATCGCAGACACCAGCGTAATCCTGATCCTACCAAATGCTAAGGCTGCAGTAAACCGTCGTCAAATCAGCACAGTCGTGTCAAATGTCTTATAAATGTTGCGCAGATGACCCTGCCATAAGCACTGGAGTCGCGCAACAAGCTTCGGAACGCGCAAGTGCTACAGGATCTACAAAACAAACCCTTCTCACAAATAGGATGGCAGAAGTTGACTTACTTTACTCTCCTCACAGGTGCGATCCATTAATTTCGCCGTTCTAGTTCGTAAGGCCTGCTAGCAAACCTGTACCAATTTATCCCGGGCTGGCCTTCGTGGCTGTGAGTCTCTTACGCAGCAGTATCGCCGGTTCCACTCCTTTTTCGCACCTCCGTAATTTCGACGCTTGCTCATCAAGCGCATGCCATTGCACTGTCCCAAGATATAGTCGAAAAGAAAAAAAAAAAGGGGGGGGGGCTAATGAACACAGCAAAACAGCCCCAACTGTGGCCGACACGAAGTGCAGTGCGCGTGAAGGAATACGCGTCGAGCCGGCTGCACCGCAGAGACACCTTCCCAGTGCTGTCGCTTTGCTGCGGCAGATGGCGCCAGAGTAGCCGCAAACTTAAAGCACGCAAACTCGACTGTACGGAGCCTATAAGGACGCTTCTCCTTTAAGACTCAGAGAGGAATGGTGTTATAAGGTTCTTGTATTGCACTTGAGATACCTACCTTAAGTTAATATAGCACATCGCCTTCCACTTGTGTATTTTAGTGCGCGCTTTCTGCCTTCAATTTTCCTTCTATACTGATACAAATAAGTTATCGTCCTTAAACTAAATTTTGTTGTATTTAATCTCCTTCCTCTGAAAATGTGAATGTGATTGGCGCAACCTCTGAAAACGATGAGCAACGAAATTAGTGAGCAAAACATAATCGTAACACATATCTACAACATAAATAATTGATATCACTGACTCCACCAATTACGGCGAGTGCCTGCTAAATAGGACAACGCTGGAAAAAGTGTATTACCGCTCAAAATGCGAAGTAAAATTAAGTGAACCAGTTTCTGCCCGATGCAACCGCACAGAAGGATGGCAGCGCCCTCTGACCAAAATTTACAGAGCTCGGAAAGTGGCCGCTTATGCAGCTGTTCTAGAGGCGGCGCTGCTGCCTTATATTCCGTAATGCCTCTGGTATCCCGGGCCAGAGACGGGGCGGGATACCAGTACTAGTCGTAGCTTCGTTAACTTCGTTAAAGGTTCACAAAAACCGCTGAAATTGATCCACGTGGATTTGTAGAAAAGTTACGCGCACAACTTATTCAATAACTAGTTGAAATTAGGCTTTCCATAACAATGGCCGAAGTTTTTCCTTGAATTGATCTGCACACTTTTGGAAAAAAGTAAACACAAGAACATTTGGTTCGCTAAAAAAGGTTACGTTAAAGTTTAGTACACTGACACAATCGTTCACAAGTGGTCACACGTGTCAAGGTGAGGTTGTGCATTATAAAAATGGAGCGTTCGGATGTACAGATACACAAACAGGGGCTCTATAGCGTAAAGCTATTCCACTCTGACTTCATTCCAATTTCGTGACATCAAAATTACGTAACCGCCGACGCAAGCGTGGGCCGTAACTCACAAGGTTGCTTCAACATTCAAATCAAACGGTCTGCATGTTTATAGGAGTTGAACTTTGTTTGGCTTCAAAGCGAATAGCGCTGCCTATTTTGACAGGCTTCCCTTATCTAATTGGCTGACCAGAGGCGAAGTACGCGCAGAAATGTAGAGGGCTTCGGTGGGGCCGAGTGAGCGCAATGAAAGTAGATAAGCGGATGAGGATGGTGCTTCCCAGTGTTTAGGTAGCGGTGGCTGGTCGAAAATCGCGGCGGCGTGCAACAGGAGGTTAAAAATGTCCCCACAATGGATCCTCCACACGGAAGTGTTGGCAGAGTGATGTCGCATACGAGCCGGAAGCGCTCCGTAGCGTTATATTACCACGGAATTTTTTTCCTATACGCAAAGAAATAAATTCTCGCAGGCAGCTCCGAGTATACAGCGCCGGAGCGATCAGGGGACAGTCACCATCTCTTCCTAATTATGCATAATCAGTGTGCACGCGCCATCTTGACATAGGGAGTTTTCACGGTTTTCGTCACGACTGTTGACAGACAGGCGAAATGGGCGCGACCATAAAAAACTTTGACAAAGAAAATTTAGTAGAAAAAAAGGATTGGAATAGCTTTACGTGATAGCGCCCCAGAATGATTGAAATGTTTCATAATGGTAACAGTGCGAAAAAAGAAAGAAAAATGACAGACGGGGTGAAAAAACACAGGGCGAGCGCGTCCTATGTTTCTTTCACCACTTTCGTCGTTTTTGTCGCACTGTTACCATTATAAATGCTTGTCAACTTGCCCACCTTTCTACTTTAATAATGAAGAAAGCTTTTGTGAACGTAAAACACTTCGTCATTTTCATCATCCTTACAACAACACGCGATAATCATAACGGAACTTGAGGTACCAGCGAAGAGCCTAAATTCTTACCTGGTCACGGAGGGAATGGTAGTATCAAAGCTGCTGTGGTGCTACACAATTAATGAATAACTGCATTTTACTATACGCAAAGGCACAGATTGCTATACAAGGGGTGGCTGTACACAAGGACACAAAACGACTCTTCTTGTTTTATTCGCGCAATTCAACCTCCATTCTAAAAACCCCTAATGGGGCTATTGCTATGGCGTTATCTTTCACGTGATTTTCCCAACTCGGTCTGAAGAAAGTTTGTATGCATGCTACAGCGGAACTATCCAAATTTTCCACACATAACGAAAACATAGAATGTCGAATTATATTCGGCCTTCAAACGGAATTTTTACTGTTATTTACAGACCGCACTCGGGTAGCAAGCCAGAATTACTTGAGTGGATTAAAGGTATCTTGCATTAGTTAAGCAGTTCTGGATTACCTTTCGTGGTTATGGTTACGTCAACATAGACACGGGGCGCTATAGCGTAAACGCATTCCAAACTTTTCTATTCCAATTCTGCAATCAGCTCTCCACGATTGGTAAAAAAAAATTTCGAATCATTTCCCATGCGCCTGTCTGTCACGCGACGTCCCGAAAACCGCGTAAGCACGGCATCTTATATAATATGCGAACACTGATCATGCATGATTAGAAAAAAACGAAGGAATAATAGCTCCTAGGCTCTACAACGTAAAACTATTCCAATCTGTTTTTTTCCAATTTCCTGACGTAAAATTTACGTAACCAGTGACGCAAGCATCGGGCAGTAACCCCCAGCGTTGTTTGAAAAACCCAATCCAATGAGGCCCTCGTTTATAGGAGGACACTTATTTTACTTTCAAAGCGAATAGCATTGTCTACATGGAGTAGTTTTTCTTATCTAATTGGCTGAATGGGGGGGGGGGGGGAGCACGCTCAACTGGAGAGAGTTGCGATGGGGCCGAGCCAGCACACTGAAAGCAGATAACCGGATGAGAAGGCTCGGGCCGGCGTCTGCGATTGGTCCGATACCCTTGCTTAGCTTGCGGTGTTTGATCGAAAATCGCGGCGCCGTGAAACGCAATATTAAGAATGCCGCTAAAACGCATCCTCAGCAAGGAAGAGGAGGAAAGAAGAAATGCCGAAGAATGAAGAAGGGGCGCTATAACGTAAAACTATTCCAAACTTTTCTATTCCAATTCTGTAATCAGCCCTCCGCGATTGGTCAAAAACTTTTTTTTGGACCACCCCAACTTCACCTGTCTGTCACGCGGCGTCACGAAAACCGCGATAGCTCCCCATCTGATATGACGTGTGCACACTGATTATGCATGATTTTACCGAAAAAAGAAAAATAGTTCTTTCTGATTCGACGCCTTTTCGCCATAGCCGCCCCCCCCCCCGGCTATTGGTCAAACGTTTTCGGGCTGCGCCCACTTCACCTGCCTGTCACGCGACGTCATAAAGGCGCATAAGCTCACCGCGTCAAAGTGACGTGTACGCGTTAAAGATGCGTTAATATGCCGAACAAAACTGAATTTTCTTCTGAATAGCCGCTGGCTGCCCCGTTCCGAAAGGAATGAAAGATGGCTGCTGGCGATCGCTCAGGCGCTGGGTACTCGCAGCTGCTGGAGAACATGGGTTTCTCTGCGTATAATAAAACTTCCTGCGTGGCCGCGTAACGTTTTCGAGCACTTTCGGCACGTTTGCGACCTCATTTTGCCAACTCTTCTTTGCTGAGGATCCGTTTTAGCGCAATTCTTAAGCTTCAGTTGCATGCCGCCGCGATTTTCTACCGGCCACCGCAAGCTAAGTAAGGGAAAGCGGACCAATCGCAGACGCCGGCACCACCCTCTTCATCCGGTTATCGACATTCAGTGCAGTGGGTCGGCCCTATGGAATCCCTTTCCACTTGAGCGTTCTCCTCGCCTCTTGTCAGCCAATTAGATACGACAAGCCGCTCTGTGTAGGCAATGTTATTCGTTTTTCAAGCAAACGAAAGGGACCTCCTATGAACGAAGAGAGCGTTTGATTGGTCTGTTCAGACAACTCTGCGGATGACTGCCTGGTGCTTGCTTCGGCGGTTACACAAATTTGACGTCAGGAGATTGGAATAAAAACCTATTGGAATAGTTTTACGTTATAGGGCCCAACGTGCCGAAATGCCTCGTTAACGTTTTACTGCCACGCATAAATATTTATTATAAGCAAATATACCATGTTCACCAGCAGGTGCGAGTAGCGAGCGTCTGAGCGATCGGCAGGCAGCCATCTTCTATTCCTTTCGGAACGGGGCACTGGCCCGCTATTAAAAACAAAGAAATTAAGTTTGGTTCGGCATATTTGTTGCGCACACGTCACTTTGACGCGGTGAACTTTCGCGGTTTTATGACGTCGCATGACAGACAGGCGAAGTGAGCGCGTGCCAAAAACGCTTGACCAATAGCAGAGGGCTAATGGGGGAAATGTGTTGAATCAGAAGTAATCGTATTTCTTTCGTTTGGTATAATCACGCACAATCAGTGTGCACGTATCATATCAAATGGAACGTTTTTGCCATTTTCGTGACGTCGCGTGACAGACAGGCGACGTGGGGGTGATCGGAAAATTTTTTGACCAATCGTGGAGGGCTGATTGCAGAATTGCAATAGAAAAGTTTGGACAAGCTTTACGCTATAGCACCCCTGATTCAACACCTCTTTCGCAATTAAGGATAGAGGCGTTGTTTGGAACAATTGCTATTGGTCAAACATTTTCGGGCTGCGCCCACTTCGCCTGTCCGTCACGCGACGTCACAGAACCGCGAAAACTCACCGCGTCCAAGTAACGTGTACGCGTTAAAGGTGCATTAATACATATGTCGAACAAAACTGAAATATTTTCTGAATAGCCGGAGACTGCCCTGCTCCGAAAGGAATAGAAGATGGCTGTCCGCTGATCGCTGTGACATTAACTCGGAGCTGCCGGGGAGCATGGATTTATTTGCGTATAATAAAAACATTATTTGCAGGGCTTTATGATGTTATCGAGACCTTTCGGCACGTATACTGCATCACTCTGTCAACTCTGCTGAGGATCCGCTTTAGCAGCCTTTTTAAACTTCCGTCGCACGCTGCCGCGATTTTCGACCAGCCAGCGCAAGCTATAGGGAAGCGGAAACGGACCAATCGCAGACGCTGGCACCACCCTTCTCATCCAGTTATCTCCTTTCACTGTGCTGGCTCGGCCCCATTGAAACTTTCTCCACTTGAGTGTGCCCCTCGCCTCTTCTGAGCCCGTTAGATAAGAAAAACTAATCAATGTAGGCAATGTTACTCGCTTTGAAGGCAAACGAGACGTCCTACAAACGAGAAGCGCGTTTGATTGGGCTTTTCAAGCAACGCCGCGGGTTACCGCCCGATGCTTGCGTCTGTGGTAGTGTAAATTTGACGTCAAGAGATAGGAATAAAAACATGTTTGAATAGTGTGACGTGATAGGGCCCATCGGGCTTTTGCTGGACGCCCCCCCAGCTAGGCCGCTAACGGAGCTGATGAATTATTTCGCTTGCGAAAACGTTATCACGGAAGCAAGCCCCATTTGCTGCTGGAACAGCTGTATTGCTGAATATAACGAATATGCGCTCGCTTCTGTGCATTGGTGGGTTATTATCACCAAAGATCATCTGGCTAGGTTCTGTACTTTTCCTTGTTCTCGTGGTCGCTATCCACCTAATGAAAAGGAAAGGATGTTATTTCGTAAAATCAGCGTGTGCACTCAGGAGCTATTTAGTTACTCAGTTATTGCAGACAACTGGGAAGGCGTATTCGAGGAAGTTTACCATAACTTGGCATAATAACATGTTTAAGAAAGGTTATGACCAAGCTTTCATGGAGGTGCTAAAAATGTTCTTAGTAAAAATAAATAGGAAGCCATGAAGTACAATTGACTTACAGAAAAAATAACGAAAGAAAATTGCATGTTTTATGCATTTGTAACATTACGTGACATAAGTATATTCGAGTTAATGAAGTTCAGAAATTAACTTAGTCGCGAGTTGAAAAAACGCTAAAATGAATCGCTATGAAGAGGTTTTAGGCAAAATAAGTAATGATCCAAGTAAAACCTGGGACGAGCTTACAGGCTTGTTGGACAAGAGATCACGCAAAAATATAACCACTATAGTGTCGTATACGGGTGTTCTCACTTGCTATGATGCAGCAACGGTAATGAACGCTTACTCTGTGAATATTTGGTATTCTAATGGGCAATGTGACGGAGAGGGACCCCCTCTTTTATTAAATGATAACACCATTCCAAACACGATATTAATTATTCCTTCAATTTCACGACCTGTGACAGGGTTTATTAATATCGTCATTAGTACCCTGTCACCTATCATAAAATTGAAGGAATCAATAATAAAATCAAGAAAAATTGTGCTGTTGGATATGACGATGTGAAACCGGCGCCTGTACAATACGCAGTCGCTGTAATATAAGCTCCACTTGCCTATATTATGAAGCTATATTTTACCATGGGCATTTTTTCAGATAAGTTGAAAATTGCTCGCGCATGTCCGGTCTTCGAAGAAGGCAACGAAACAACAAATGTCCAGTTATCGACCTGTATCCCCTCTGCCTGTTTTGTCAAAAGTGTATTAAAGTGCAATAAGTGTCAGACTGCAGAATATTTCGATAAGTATTATGCTATAAGTTTTATCCAATTTGACTTTTAGGAAAAAAAAATCTACCAAGCTTGCATTAATTTACATAAAGTATCACATAAAAGATAAAGTTGACAAGAAATTGCACACAGTTTCTTCGTTGTCCTACGCAAAGCGTTTGACATCTTGTGTCATGATGTTCTTTTAGATAAAACGAGCACGTGTGGTATGCGAGGCATTGCACGCGACTTATTACAAAGCTACTTAACCAGTTGGTACCAATAAGTGGTCATCAACAACGACTCATCAGCCGATGTTTATATGAAGAAAGGGGTACCGAAGGGCTCCATATCAGGTCCTCTACTATTTGTGGTTCGGGTAAATAACGTAGCAGCATTCCAGATTGTTCAAAACTAGTAATGCACGGGCGACACAAATATTTTTTTTCCGTGTGCTTCGCTTTTCGATTTCCAAGAAAGTATGAATTACTTTTTAAATCATTTGTCTTCTTGGTTAAAGCTTAGCAGGGGTGCGATCGGCGATCGTTGTTGGAAACGCATGCTCAGTTTGCATTCAGTTTCTCCTCACGCGGTTAGCCTATAGACCGCGCCTACGTCATCAGCCGCGATCGTCGGCGTGCCCTAGGCCAATCGCGTGAGGCTAAAGTGAACGCAAACTGAACGCGCGTTTCGAACAACGATCTCCGATCGCATCCCAGGCTATGTCCAAACGCTAATAAGACAAAATACATGTTACTTGCTCCAGTGAACAAGCCACGAAATTTCAACATGAGCATTTCCTACCAAGGCCTCATGTTGGAGCAGGCTAAGACTGAAGAAATTCTGCAAGTGTATTTTCAGGAAGACTTGCCTTCGAACGTGCACATAGCAAGGTTGACGACAAAATTAAGCAGAATTGTTGGGCGCCTGTATAAATTCATTAATACCGTTGTGGCCAAAAAAACACGGTCTACTACACTGTTTTCTATTCTCGGCTTTCTTCTTGTGCGCTGATATGGGGCGCAAGGACGATGAAGAATCATTCTAAGCTAGTTATATTGCAA
The DNA here is from genome assembly GCF_038994185.2 of Dermacentor albipictus. NCBI lineage: Eukaryota > Metazoa > Arthropoda > Arachnida > Ixodida > Ixodidae > Dermacentor > Dermacentor albipictus. The sequence continues at coordinate 53,686,564 of NC_091821.1, forward strand.
AAAAGGGTGGTGAAAATTTGGAAACTTTTGTCGCTCACCACGCGAGTTGCGAACACATTTGCTTTTTCTAAAATACCATACGTTGAAAGCCAACCAAGTCTATACTATTTCAAACCGCTCCAGCACATAAAATCAATAGGCTTTATCGCCTGCATGCAATCTTTGCAGGACCCTCCGCATCTTTTTTACGAACACGTTAGAATGAGTCAAAAGATTAGAACTATACATGGACGGCAACACATCTAGTGCCCTATAACGTAAAACTATTCCAATATGTTTTTATTCCAATCGCGTGACGTCAAATTTACGCAACCGTTGACGCAAGCATCGGGTGGTGACCCGCAGCGTTGCTCGAACAGCCCAATCAAATGCTCTCCTCGATTTTAGGAGGTCACTTTTGTTTGCTTTCAAAACGAATAATACCATCTACATTGAGCGGTTTTTATTATCTAATTGGCTGACAAGAGGTGAGGAGCACGCTCTAGTGGAGAGGGATTCGATGGTGCCGAGACAGCGCACTGAAAATAGATAACCAGATGAGCAGGGAGGTGCCGGCGTCCGCGATTGTCTGCTTTTCCTTACTTAGCTTGCGGTGTCTTGTCTAAAATCGCGGCGGCATGCAACAGCAGCTTAAGAATGACGTTAAAACGGATCCTCAGCAAAGAAGAGTTAGCAGAGCGATGTCGTATACGTTCCCAAAGGGCTCGATAACGTTATACGGCCACGCAAAAACCTTTGTTATACGCAAATAAACCCATGCTCACTGGCAAGTGTGACTAACCAGTGCCTAAAAGATCGGCGGCAGCCATCTTTTATTCCTTTAGGAGCAGGGCAATCTCTAGGTATTCAGAAAAAAATCCAGTTTTGTTCGGCATATAATGCATCTTAACGCACACATGTCATTTTGACGCAATGAGTTTTCGCGGTTTTGTGACGTCGAGTGAAAGACAGGTGAAGTGGGTGCAGCCTGAAACCTTTCGACCAATAGCAGAGCGTTAATGGCGAAAAGGCGTCGAATCAGAAATAATTATTTTTCTTTTTTTCAGTAGAATCATGCGTAATCAGTGTGTACACGTCATGTCAAGTTGGGAGCTATCGCGGTTTTCGTGACGTCGAATGGCAGACATGCGATGTGGGGGTGGTCCCAAAAAGTTTTTGACCAATTGCGGAGGGCTGATTGCAGAGTTGGAATAGAAAAGTTTGGAATAGCTTTACGTTATAGCGCCCCTAGCAGGCACGTACCCAGGGGGGGGCCCGGGGGGGCCCGGGCCCCCCCCGAAATCAGATGGCATACCCCCCCCCCCCCTCCCCACCCACGCCACCACTCCTCACACATTCCTAAAGCGCTGCCAGATCAATGTTGAGACTTGGCAGCTATTCATCGGTCAGCATTATGCTGCCTTTTTCACTCCTTTTGGATGGCGGTAGTTATCAGCATCTCTGGGGATGTGAAGGCCAGTTTTCTCATAGATTCGGCGCCCGCGAGATTAACTCGAGATGCGTTCATTTGTCACCATCCATTCAACTGTCACGCGCATAGCTGTTGCTTTTGTTAGTTCAACCTTCTTTGTTTAGGCTCATCCTGGGACCAGGAAAGGGATGCGGCTGTTAGTCAGCTGGTCTGTACTCTCGTGGAACAAGTTGCGGGCGGAGAAAACGCCAATTGCGTTTAACTTGTCCTTTTGCTTCATTATTTCCTTGAATGACAGCTCGTCGCGACGCTGGCAGATGCCCGAAATCATATACACGTGACATTTGTTAGATAATGTGGGAAATAAAATAATGTGAAACAGCGTCCATCACGAAAACCTGCAATAACCCTCAAACCCATAATCAAGATGACTGTCGCCCGTTACCTCGTTTGGTTTTTCCCTAATTGTATAGCACTTTTCGTCCAAAATTGGCAACTGGAAACAAAAATCAAAAATCGCAAGGAGTTCAGAAATCAAGCGATCTACTAAGGGAGAAAGCCAAGGCAACAACCAAACTGCAAGGAAAAGCGAATTTAACAACAAATCTAACAAATATAACCGTTGCTTCACAAAATATTTATGGATCAACATCTTTTTATTTAAATAGGAAGTAGAGAAAACGCCGTCGGAAGCGGAGAACAATTACGTGTTTTGAATGACGCTTCTACAGTTATCGGTCGAGCCGCCTCACGTAGCCATTTCTCTATCGTGCTTACGTGCACGGGTGTTTTTCTAACCTTTCGAGGTGGGCGCAGTACGTCTACAATCGCAGTATCCTGCGCTCTACGCGGTTGTATGGGACTGGTGGCCACACAGCGGTACGCAACTTCCCAAATAACAACACGAGCCGTTTTCGCACTTGGCGCAGTAAACGAGAAATCCAAAAGAATTGTGATTGTTCGGCAAATATATATTTCGCTGTAATTCTTCCAGAGCTAATACAAAAAATGCTACTATAGTCGGAGACAAGTCTACAGTGAAGCCTCGCACACGCCCTCATTACAACCAGCCACTGTTCCTCCACGAGGCTGCAAATAATCCGTACTTCAAACTTTTCCTGTTACCCAAATAAGGCGGCAACCACAAAAAAGTAAAATTATTAGCGCTTAATTTTACACGTTTTCCCTCGCCTATTACAGTGGAATGACGAAAGCCTAATTCTTTATTGAACTGAAATGCTTGCTTCGCTGCAACTATTTATTGTCAAGCTTCACTTCAGTTGGCAGTGAAGTTTCATGAGTAAACCGGCTCAGCAGTCTCAACAGACTCCGTACACTTTGTCCATGTCTGTTGCATACCTCATTGGTTCCGCTGATGGAAAAACTCTTCAAGAACAGCGGACGATCCGGAGCTATCAAGCACGACGCCATTTTGATAAGGCCGCATGACGATGATTTTGTTTGCTTCGGTGATTAACTGGCGGAGTAATATTGCTACATGCGTGTGGTATTTGTTTGAACGAGGCGCGTGGGTGCCATCACTGCAGAAAAGAGGAGGAAGAATGAACTGGGCTCGCGCTGTGAATCTAACTGGTCAGCGCATGCAAGCGTTGTTGTAAATATAACCTATAAATAGTTTCTCGTCTTACTGACTCGTCTTTCGCGTAAGAATATCTACAGAGGTTCTACAGCTACCTTAATTCTACACAAGAAAAGCAGGGAGATACCTATAGAGAAAGGGGTCAGACAGGGAGACACAATTTCTCCAAAGCTATTCACTGCTTGCTTAGAAGAATTCAAGCTATTAAGCTGGGAAGGCTTAGGAGTAAAGATCGACGGCGAATATCTCAGAAACCTTCGGTTTGCCAATGACATTGTTCTATTCAACAACAATGCAGACGAGTTACAACAAATCATTGGAGACCTTAACAGAGAGAGTGTAAGAGTAGGGTTGAATATTAATATGCAGAAGACAAAAATAATGATAAATAGCCGGGCAAAGGAACAAGAGATCAGGATCACCAGTGGGCCTCTAGAGACTGTGAAGGAGCACGCTTACCTAGGTCAATTTATCACAGGTAACCCTGATTATGAGAAGGAAATTCACAGAAGAATAAAAATGGGTTGGATCGCATACGGCAGACATTGCCAGCTCCTGACTGGAAGCTTACCATTATTATTGAAAAGTAAGATGTGCAATCAGTGCATTTTGCCAATGCTGACATATGGGGCAGAGAGTCGGAGACTGACAAAGATGTTTGAGAGCAAGGACCACGCAAAGAGCGATGGAACGAGGATTGCTAGGCATAACATTAAGATACAGAAAGACAGTTGTTTGGATCAGAGAGCAAACGGGTATAGACGATATTCTAATTGACATCAACAGGAAAAAATGGAGCTGGGCAGGTTATTTAATGCGCTGGTTAGATAACTGTTGGACCGTTAGGGTTGCAGAATGGGTACCGAGAGAAGGAAAACGCAATCGAGGATGACAAAAGGCTAGGTGGAGCGATGAAATTAGGAAATTCGCGGGCGCTAGTTGGAATCGGTTGGCGCAGGACAGGGGTAATTGGAGATCGCAGGGAGAGGCCTTCGTTCTGCAGTGGACTTAAAACAGGCTGATGATGATTATGACGACGACGACGACGATGATGATGATGATGATGATGATGATGATGATGATGATGATGATGGTGGTGATGATGAAGGTGGTGGGCCCCCCCCGAAAAAAATCCTGGGTACGTGCCTGGCCCCTAGACTTGTACACGTTAGAGAAGAAAGTAACGACTCACAATTACTATTACTTTTTTCGAAAATCTAATTGATTACACTTGCCAATTACAGATCACGAAAGTAACGGAACGATTGCTAAAAAAACAACTGATTACTTTAACGTTACTTTCCACCCTACGTTTAATAACATTGCTAAAATACTGCAAATAGAACGAGCTGGATTGGCTCTTTCAATGAGCCCTCTCCAGCCCTACACATGCTATTTATTTTCACTAAGAATGCTCTTCAAATTCTTCTTCGGTAATGTTACCTCGACTTCTTGTCAACACACCAGAAGCGACACTGAAAACTGACTTGATGTGCGCTGCAGAGAATGGCTGTGTTGTAACCTCAGGGAGCCCCATCCTCCATTCCTCCATTCCAGCCCCATTCCTCAGGGAGCCCCATCGACCTCCGGGATGGTGGACGCTGGGGTCTTGCCCTCCAAGGCGGGACTCTCTCTGAAAACTTCTCGCTCGCAAGAGCACGTGTCCGGCGCCTCACAAGAGGTAATGGACACAACACCTATCCTCAAGGCGCACCAAGCGCCTAAGGAGCGGCGAGGCTCCCTCGAACGCTCCAGAAAGGGCAAAACTCCCGTTACAGGGCCTCGAAAGGGCTCTGTAATTTAATCATTGTAATTTCCATAATCACTACTTCTGTTTCTGTACACACAGCACCTATTAACTCCCAATATGGATACACAAATAATTCAGTGGAACGTCAGAGGTCTTCTCAGAAACCTTGATGATGTGCAGGAACTTATACAAAAACACCATCCAAAAGTGCTGTGTTTACAGGAAACACATTTAAAAAACAAACACACAAACTTTCTTCGACAGTATCTAACTTTTCGCAAAGATCGCGATGATGGGGCGGTGTTGCCATAGTCACTCATAGAAGTATAGCGTGCCAACCTTTACAGCTACAAACGCCCCTTGAAGCAGTGGCGGTTCGAGCTGTCCTACTAAACAAACTCATTACCATTTGCTCGCTTTACATACCCCCGCATTACCAACTAAACAAACATGAATTTCAGCCCTTGATAGATCAATTGCCAGAGCCCTATGTTGTTCTTGGCGATCTTAATGCGCACAGCAGCCTGTGGGGAGACTCTCGTATCGATGCGCGAGGTCGTCTCGTTGAACAGTTCCTTTTTTCGTCCGGTGCGTGTCTGCCGAATAAGAAGACACCCACATATTATTCTCTCGCAAACAGAACATTTTCTTCAATTGACCTCAGCCTAGTTTCCCCTTGTATACTGTCTGAACTCGAATGGGAAGTTACCAACAATCCTTACGGAAGCGACCACTTCCCCATACTGCTAAAAACACATAAAGAAAAAGAATGTCTACCACAGGCTCCTAGGTGGAAGATCGATACAGCCGACTGGGAGAAGTTCCGAAACTTAACTAGTATCTCATGGAATGACTTGTCTTGTTTAGGAATTGATGCTGCTGTGCAGTATCTCACAGCCTTCATTATAGATATTGCATCTAAATGCATATCAGAAATAAATCGCTTGGCATGTAAACGGCGGGTCCCGTGGTGGAACGAAGATTGCAGGATCGCTCGTAAGAGACAAAACAAAGCGTGGGGGTTGCTACGCGCTTCTCCCACTGCAGAGAATCTAGCCAACTTTAAGCAAGTAAAATCCCAAGGCAGGAGAACCCGCCGACTGGCCAGAAGAGAAAGCTGGCAGAAGTATTTATCAAGCATTAACTCGTTTACAGACGAGGCCAAAGTCTGGAACAGGGTAAATAGAATTAGAGGGCGACAAACATATTCACTCCCTCTGGTAAATACACAGGGCGATACCCTACAAGACCAGGCGGACTCACTTGGGGAGCACTTTGAAAGCGTGTCAAGTGCCAACCATTACTCGCAATCCTTTCTGAAATATAAACAAATAGAAGAATGTAAGCCACTCATGAGAGAATGTCAACAGAATGAGCCTTACAACCGTCCTTTCAGCATTGCCGAATTGAGAGCTGCCTTGAGCGCATGCAAGAGCTCCGCACCAGGATCTGATAGAATCATGTACGAAATGCTGAAACACTTACATAATGAGTCGCAAGTGACACTACTTACACTTTTCAACACTATCTGGGACGCAGGGTACCTTCCGACCGCATGGAAAGAAGCCATTGTGGTCCCTGTTTTAAAACAAGACATAGATCCTTCCTCAGTGGCAAGCTACCGCCCGATAGCCCTCACAAGTTGCATGTGTAAGGTATTTGAAAAAATGATAAATCGGCGACTGATCCATTTCCTTGAACAGAACAAAATGCTTGATCCCTATCAGTGTGGCTTCCGAGGGCGCTCCACAACCGACCATCTTGTACGTATTGAAGGAAATATCCGGGACGCATTTATACATGAACAGTTCTTCCTCTCGATATTTCTCGATATGGAAAGGGCGTATGACACAACTTGGCGATACGGGATCTTGCGGGACTTATCGGAAATGGGCATTCATGGTAATATGCTCAACGTAATAAAAAGCTACTTGTCCAATCGTACCTTCTGAGTGAAAGTCGGCAATGTGCTGTCACGTCCTTTTACACAAGAAACTGGTGTACCCCAGGGAGGCGTGCTCAGTTGCACACTTTTTATTGTTAAGATGACAACGCTTCGTGCTTCCTCACCACCGGCCATTTTGTATTCCGTCTATGTGGACGACATTCAAATAGGCTTCAAATCCTGTAACCTCGCAGTATGCGAGAGACAGGTACAGCATGGTTTGAACAAGGTGTCAGGGTGGGCAGAGAAAAATGGTTTTAAAATCAATCCTCAAAAGAGTTCTTGTGTGCTGTTTACAAGGAAGAGAGGCCTGGTTCCGGATCCTTGCTTGGAAATGTGTGGACATCAGATACCTGTATACAAAGAGCACAAATTTCTAGGTGTTACACTCGACAACAAACTTACTTTCGTCCCACACATTAAACATCTTAAAGAAAAGTGTCTGAAAACAATGAACCTAATGAAACTTCTATCCCAGACTACGTGGGGTAGTGACAGGAAGTGCCTAATGAATCTCTATAAGAGCCTCATCCGGTCACGATTAGATTATGGTGCCGTGGTATATAACTCTGCCGCCCTAAGCGCGCTAAAGATGCTAGACCCTGTTCACCATCTAGGTATCCGCTTAGCCACGGGCGCTTTCAGAACAAGCCCGATTGAAAGCTTATATGCCGAATCGAATGAATGGTCTCTCCACCTACAGAGATCATACATTAGCTTTACATATTTCCTTAAAGTACGTTCCAATCCTGAACATCCACGTTTTTATACCGTTACCGATATGACATGCGCTACACTTTTCAGCAATCGCCCCTCCATAAGACCTTTCTCGCTGCGTGTGAAGGAGCTTAGCGATGAAATGCATGTCCCACTCCTCGAGCATCGCTTAATGCACCTAACCAAGCTCTTACCGCCTTGGGAGTGGCAGGTTATACAATGTGACATATCCTTTATAAAAGTTACAAAGCACGCTCCTGAGGCCGAAATCAGAATGCATTTCCTAGAACTGCAGTACAAACACTCCTGCGCAGAGTACTACACAGACGCTTCAAAGTCAAATGCCGGGGTATCCTATGCAGCCGTCGGCCCATCCTTCTCGGAATCCGATGTACTGCATCCGGAAACAAGCATCTTTATGGCCGAGGCCTACGCATTACTCTCTGCTGTGAAGCATATAAGAAGATCAAAACTTCAAAAAGCAGCGATCTATACAGACTCTCTAAGCGTCGTGAAGGCCCTAATGTCACTCTACAAACATAAATATTCCGTATTCAATGAACTGTATTCGGTATTGTGTAAAGCGTACACATCTAACCAGAACATCATAATATGCTGGGTACCTGGCCATAGAGGTATCGAGGGCAATGTACTGGCTGATAAAATGGCCACATCACTCACATCACTAAACACTTCTTCTGCAGTTGCTGTCCCGGTCACAGATCTGAAGCCTTTCTTGCGTAAGAAACTGCGACAACACTGGCAACGCATGTGGAACGCAGAAATAAACAATAAACTGCACGTTATAAGCCACAGCTAGGTTTTTGGCCCTTCCCATCAAAATCACGGCGAACAGATGTCCTATATATTCTGCCGCCTCAGAACAGGGCACACATTTGGTACACAAATTTTCTTCTTACTGGAAACGAACCGCCAACCTGTGGTCGATGTGGTGAGAGGCTGACCGTCCTCCACGTCCTCTTGGAGTGTCGCGAAGCCGAACCTGAAAGAAAGAAGCATTTTCCTCTTGCATATTGCATATCGTCATTGCATACCTCTTCACCCAGCTATGTTTCTTGGCAAGGAACCGCTTTTTAACACCAAGGCAGTCCTCAACTTCTTAAAGGATGTAGTTCTACACGTTATAAGCCCAATAAATTCGTAGAGCATCCTCGCTCCAGAGGATGCCGCTGCGATAATTGTTCTGAATAGCACATGCCTCCAGGCCCTTGTGTTTTCAAGGGCCCTATGGAGGCAGTAGTGCTCTAGCATTTCTTATAATCTGCTATATTTTACCTATCGTATCATTCTTTGTAAATGCATCTAAATGTTCATAGTACAAGTCATACGTCATCGCCATAATTTTATTATACAGATTTTACGCACTTTAGTGCGTATATTTTAAGGCCCCTTTACAGCCACGTCACACCAACCTCATAGTAATCATAAGTACATTGCAAACCCATTAGCACAGACATGGCGCTCTTTGGCCATACCTGGCCCTTGCGCCAAAAAAACCCATACATCATCATCAACCTACGAACACCTTGCTCAGAATATATTATCTGCTAACACGTAGACCAGCATGGTTATTTAAGATAGGGCGTAGTGATCCTCCAAACTGTACTCCATGCGAACAGACAAGATCTGTAGTCTTGCCCAAAAATACCGATATAAAAAGGACGCTGAACCTGAAAACGAATGACCCGAAATAGGACCTTCGCATTTCACGAATGAGCTTTCGCATGAGTGCCTTCCACACCTTGCGTTCCCAGAAGATGCAGTTATAGCCGCAAGACGCGTCAAGTGTTATTGCATTCATAAGAGAGACTGGTTTGATGCACATGCGGTGACATGCCGCAATAACGTTGTAAGACACGCCCAGGCCGAGCAATTGCCGGCCTTGATCGACAGGCTAAACCAGTTATTTGCTACAGCCCACCACCAATAACACTACCACGACAATATTTTGGTTACTCAATGCCGCCATTCTCGCGCTCGTAGTCCTCCATGAAGTGCAGCGCTTCATTGTTGCTGAGACTAGGAAAAGGCGTTCCCGATTGGGTCAGTGAAAAGCTGAAAAATCATTCATAGGCGATTCTCTGGTATCAACGTCCGAAGAAGCCGTCGCTATTGAGCCATAGAAGCGCCGTGTTAATTTGCCAGCCACCATCTGGTGGATATCCACCCGGCGCTCCTCAATCGTTAACCATTTAGATTTAAACTACTAATTTTTAAAGACGCCAGCATGCGTTCCCGTTTCTTGAAGAGGTAGCCAAACCTGTAAGGCAATTTAATATAAAGTTGCATTCTATTCTTCCTTAAAAATACTGTTCGCGTATTGCAATCGAAAATATTTGTCTGTATAACACACGTAACATCAAACACATGGGATCATAAGCGTTTAACGGACAAGAAACGTTTTTCTATATCAGAGAAGCCGTAGACTGCACTAAGCGAAGAAGACTTGAGTAGCACCTCTTACCGTCTATGAGGCCTGCTTAAAAGCACTTCCAGGAGAGAGAGAGAGAGAGAGAGAGAGAGAAGTTTGCTATAGGAGAAAAGCTCAGAGGTCGGACTTTGAGAGGTGTGCAAATCTGAAAGCGCCCGAACTTCGTATGATCGAAGTGTAGCTGCAGGACGCTGATTGTGGCAAGGACACTCTCTCTATATATATATTGCACCGGGCGGCACTAGGTTGTTAGCTGTGTTCCCTTAGCACGTGTGGACAGTGGTTCTCGGGTGAGCGCGGAAATCCCTTTTTTCTTTATCTCTTTCCGTTTTGTTTTCTCGTTTTGTAATTATCAACTGGTTAATAAGTTTTCTAGCTAGAACGGTATGGAGCGCTGAAGACTAATATTTGTTAAGCCAGCATCAAGACCGCGATAATTAAGAAATCTTACTTTTCGTGTTTTAGCGCTCTTAAGGGTGGTTTTCTGCTTCAAATAAGAAGCTTGTTGAAAATGTCAAGTTTCGTTAACCGTATTCACGATCGCCTGGTCGCGTGCGGTTGAAAACGACGCTGTCAGAGCCATTTATAAATTTCTTTACCATTTCTTTATCCTCTCCTCTCCCGCGCCCTTCGGCGCGGCCAGAGACCCGAGAACAGCGCTCACTTCCGAGCCAAATAAACAATACTGACCTGCATATCGCGATGAGAAGAGCTCCGATATCTTTCCACTTCTTTCCCGCATGAATTAATCACAGCTTATTACTTACTCGCGATCGATAGATCTTTCCCAGATTCAGCGCATAACTCGTTCTTTAATCACCTCCAGTTTAAGTTCTGTTTAGCCCCTGTATCGCCGACAATTGGAGTTAGTTTTTGGGCATGTACGTTGCTCTGAGTTGTACTTGTGCGCCTTAATAAGATGGCCTCGCCGCGCGTAGGGTTGACTGAACTATATCGGATGCTCGGTTGATATAGTAAAAAGTTCAAATCCTCGTGCTTTTTTTTATACCTAGGCCTTCTAATCTGAAGGTCGTAAGTTCTAATCCTTCTCCGGTACAACACATCTGCATGCTTGGAGTGGCGCCTGACACCGGCATAAAATGCCGAGAGAAGTTGGGGTTATGCTAGTCCAGGTGCAACCAAATTAGGAAGGCCCATTAAGCTTCAACAAAAGACACTCCCTCACCAGAACAGGAATTAGCCTCCTTGGTGCAGTATTCGGCCACTCCCTCCCAAATGGCTCTGTCGATAAATCGATGGCCCTCAGTCCCCAGCAGCTGTGGAGCACCGGACCAAGGCGGCGGTAAAACCTGTAACGCAGCAGAGGGTGCTAGGAATCTCTCGACCCGGACGGGCGAACACTTGAAACTGAACCTGGCAACGTTCAATACACGGACCCTCGCGAGTGAAGCTAGTTTAGCATCATTATTTGAGGAACTATTAGGCATTATGTGGGATGTTATTGTTCTTAGTGAGATTAGAAGAACTGGTGAGGCTTATACAGTGCTGAATAACGGCCACGTCATCTGCTACAGAAGACTCCCAGATAAGAAGCAATACGCAGTAGGATTCGTAATCCATAAAGACATAGCGGGCAACATTAACTGATTATGCAGCATTAATGAGAGAGTAGGAGTAGTCGTAATAAAGCTAAATAGGAGGTATAGAATAAAGGTAGTACAAGCCTTCGCTCCAACTTTCACTCACAATGATGAAGAAATAGAACTTTTATGAAGAGACGGAATTAGCGATGAGAAAATTACAAACTCAGTATACTGTAGTCATGGGCGACTTCAATGGAAAAGTTGGCAAAAAGCAGGCTCGTGAACAAGCAGTTGGCAACTACGGCATGGATTCTAGGAACACTACAGCAGAGATTATGGTAGAATTCACGGAAAGGAATAAGTTCGGAATAATGAACACCTTCTTCAGGAAGCGTAGCAACAGAAAGTGGGCCTGGAAAAGCCCTAATGGAGAAACAAGGAATGAAAAAGGTTTCATATTTTATGCAGATCCCAGCATAGTGCAGGATGTAGAAGTATAAGGTAGGATAAAGTGAAGTGATCATAGGTTGGTGAGGTCTAGGACTTACCTCAATATGAAGAGAGAAAGAGTAAGAGAGAGAAAGAGAGAAGTGAAGAAGGAAAGGCAGGGAGGTTAAAAACACTAAGTCCAGTTTGCTACCCTACACATGGGGAGGGGAAGGGGGAGTGAAAAAGAGATAAAAAAAACGAGTCTATGCCGCACTTTCCCATGCACTAAGTTAGGTGCACGATAGTTATAGTCGGTCATTCAAGTCTGTTCCCTTCAGGTAGCGAAGAAGCGCTCGAACTGCTTTCCGGGCTAATGAACTGTGAGGCCAGCTCCCAAGATCTTTGCTTCTGTAAATTCCCTGTCGTCCAGTCTATTCAAGGTACACTGGATAGTCTGACGTTAGTCAAGAACAAACATGCCAACCCAGATTCAGTAAGTGCAAAAGCAGACCATTTCAGGCTAGTGCTAGCAAACAAATATGCAGCCTTAGAACAGAGGGATGAAGATGACATAAAGGTAATGAATCCCAAGTAATGAAGGACCTCATAAAGAAACGAGATAGCTTGAAAGTGTCCAACTGAAGAGATCAGGTAGAATTCACGGAATGGTTAAAACTGATCAAAAAGGAGAAAGTAAGGGATATTCAAATTTATAACATGAGAAAGACTAAGGAACCAGTAAAAAATGGACGAAGTATGAAAACAGTGTGAAGAAAACTTGCCATACGACAAGCCAATGTGTATTCCCTGAAAGATAAGCAGGGTAATATCATCAGCAATCTGGAAGATATAGTAAAATCGGCAGAAGAGTTCTATAGTGGCCTGCTGTACAATACCCAGAGGAGTCAGGACACCTCCATTAGAAACACTGATGAACAGGATACAGAAACTCCTCCTATATTTAACGATGAGGTCAGGAGGGCCTTCCAAGACATGAAACGGGGAAAAGTGGCAGGAGAAAATAGAATAACAGTAAATTTCATAAACGATAGAGGGGATATCATGCTCGAAAAGCTTGCGGCCCTTTATACAAAATGTCTCAAGACTTCAAGGGTTCCAGCGAACTAGAAAAGTGCCAACATTATACTAATCCACAAAAAAGGAGACGTTAAAGAATTGAAAAAATATATGCCCTTTAGCTTACTTCCAGTATTGCATAAAATATTCACCAAGATAATTTCCAAAAAAATAAGGACAACATTTGACTTCAGTCAACCAAGAAAGAGGCATCCTTCGAGAAGAGATACTCTACAAAGGATCCCATCGATGCTATCAATCAGGTAATCGAGAAATCTGCAGATTACAATCAACCTCTCTATATAACTTTCACAGATTGGGAAACGGCATTTGATTCAGTAGAAATACCGGCAGTCGGTGAGGCATTACGCAGTCAAGGGGCACATGAGGAATACGGGAACATCTAGGAAAATATCTGCAAAGAGTGCTTCTCGACAAGAAAAAGAAAAGAACGATACCTATAAAGAAAGGGGTTAGGCAAGGAGACACAATCTCTCCAATGCTATTAACTGCATGCTTTGAAGAAGTATTCAAGCTTTTAAACTTGGAAGGCTTAGGTGTGAGGATCAACGGCGAATATGTCAGCAACCTTCGGTTTGCAGATGACATTGTCCTGTTCAGCAACACTGGGGACAAAGTGCAACATTTGATCGAGGATCTTAACAGACAATGGGTTAGAGTGGGGTTGAGTGGGGTTGAAGACTAATATGCAGAAGACAAATATAATCATTAATAGCCTGGCAAGGGAAGAAGAGTTCAAGATCGCCAGTCAATCTTTAGAGTCTGTGAAGGCGTATGTTTACCTAGGTCAATTGCTCACACGGGACCATGATCACGAGAAGGAAATTTACAGAAGAATAAAAATAGGTTGGTGTGCATACGGCAAACATTGTCAGATCGTTATTGGAAGCTTACCACTATCATTGAAAAGGAAGGTGTGGAATCAATGCATTCTTCCGGTGCTAACATACGGGGCAGAAACTTGGATGTTGACAAAGAAGCTCAAGAGAAAGTGAAGGATCGGACAAAGAGCGATGGAACGAAGAATGTTAGGCGTAACGTTGAGTGAAAGGAAGAGAACGGTATGCATCAGACAGCAAACAGGAATAGGCGATATTTTATTTGACATTACTAGCAAAAAATGGAGCTGGGCAGGCCATGTAATGCGTAGGATACATAATTGGTGGACCATTAGAGTTATCGAATGGGTGCCAAGTGTAGGAAAGCGCAGTTGTGGACGGCAAAAAACTAGGTAGAGTGATGAAATTGCGAAAGTCGCAAAGTTCGCAGACGCAAGTTGGAACCGGTTGGTGCAAGACCGGGGTAATTGGAGATCGCACGGTAGGGTTTCGTCCTGCTGTGAAAATAAAATAGATTGATTATATATATATATATATATAGTAAAAATTTCTTGACTACCATACCCATGCAGCCGGTTACTACCCCATTTTTGACAAGTTTTGAGTGACACGACGTGGAGTTCAACAGGGGCTTCTCGCTCTTACAGGAGTACTGCCAACACAAGTGGTCCTGTTTGAAGGTTAGCTTTAAATCTAAGTATTGCAGTATGCAATGTATTGGGAGTTACTTCATGCGTGAATTTGAGTCGGGAACCGTTTTGTTTAAAAACATCGAGAGCATGTGGCACACTTTCAGGTTTGAGGGATTTGACAAGCACAAGAAGATCATCCACGTACCTGAATATGCTTATAAAGTCACCGGCCAAGTATTTCTATACTTTTTTTGTCAACAAGCACCCAAAAATATTACTTAGGACTGGGGCTATTTTGGCACCTATACACACGCCAGACTTTTGCATGTACGTTTGACCTTCCAAAACAACGTACGTATTTTTGAGGTAGAAAGACAGGAGTTCTAGAAAGGATCCAGTGTTAATTCCTGATTCACTTTGAAATACACGCGCATCATTTTCCTCTTCAGTGCATTCCTGAAGGTACTGCTGGAGCGTGTTATGTGAAAGGAAAAAGAGCAAATCTTCAACGTCGGCGCTGAAACCGGAACATGCTCCTGGGTTATCCTTTATTAGGAACTTTACGATCTCATCCGAATTAAGAAGCAGGAACGGAGCTGCCGCACTAAGTGTCGACAGATGTTTGTTTAAGTACGCAGAAACATGTGCCTGCCAAGTGTGGTGCTCGGCCACGATTGCCCTGAAGGCGACTTCGTGTTTGTGCGTCTTGGCTGCAAAGAAAATTTCAAGAACGGGTAGCTCAGCGTTTTTTACTTTCTTTGCTTGCGCTTCTAGATTGCACTTTAACAGCAGAGCTACTGCCTTCTGCTTGCAACAACACAATCCGACTCGTGGCAAACAGAAGGCAGTAGCTCTGCTGTTAAAGTTCAATCTAGAAGCGTTAGCAAAGAAAGTAAAAAACGTTGAGCTACCCATTCTTGAAATTCTCTTTGCAGCCAAGACACACAAACCTGAAGTCTCCTGCAGGGCCATCGTGTCCGAGCACCACACTTGGCAGACAGTTGTTTCTGCGTACTTAAACATCTGTCGACGCTTAGTGCGGCAGACCCGTTCCTGGTTCCTAATTCGGAGGAGATCGTAAAGTTCCTAATGAAGGATGACCCAGGAGCATGTTCCAATTTCAGCGTGGACATGGAAGATTTGGTATTTTCCCTTCCACATAACAGGCTCCCGCAGTACGTTCAGGAATGCATTTAGGAGGAAAATGACGAGCGTGTATTTCAAATTTAATCAGGAATTAACACTAGATCCTTTCTAGAACGCCTGTCTTTATATCTCAAAAATAGGTACGTAGTTTGGGAAAGCCAAACGTACCTGTAAAAGTCTGGTGTGTGTATAGATTCCAAAGTATCCCCAGTTCTGAGTAATATTTTTCTTAGCCTTGGTGACACAGGAGTGGAAAAACATCTGGCCACTGATTTTATACGCATTTTTAGGTACGTAGATAATCTTCTAGTTCCTGTCAAATCCCTCGAACCTGAACGTGTACCACATGCTCTCGATGTTTTTAAACAAAACGGTTCCGGACTAAAATTCACACATGAAGTCCGGAAACATAGCATTCTGCAATAATTAGATTTAAAGCTAACCCTCGAACAAGAACCCTTGTGTTGGCAGTACTCCTCTAGGAGCAAGAATCCCCTGTTGAACTACAGGTCATGCCCCCCAAAACGTGTCAAAAATGTGGTAGTAGCCGGCTGCATGGGTATGACAGTCAAGAAGTCTTTTCGTCTTAAGATGAGCAGTAGTCTCGAGATACAGGTACATCGATTCAGGGAGGCCGGTTTCAAGGACTCGGTCCTTGTCTCATGTACAGGCAAAATTTTCAAGTTAAAGCACTCCAAATGCGACTTGGTGCAGCTTAGTAAGTAGCGTGGTCGAAAGGAGTAAAAAAGCAGCGGTAATACCGTAAGTTCATTCACTCTCACACAGAGATAAAAAAGTAAGGGGTCAGATATGGTGTCGAAGTTTTGTTTTCAGCGCCTAATAAAGTTGGTAAGGTAGGAATAACTGTCCAAAGAAAGAGAAAGAATAGGAAAGAACACAGGCTGTAAAATAAACCACGGGGAAAACTCGTGCCCTGTAAGAGTGCTGTTGTTTACCAAATCCCTTTGACATATGCGGCCTTTCGTACATAGGGCAGACAGGCCGATGCATTAACCTAAGGCTATCGGAGCACCAGAATTCTTTAGACAAGAAATCTACAAACCTTGGAAAGCACTGCTTCGAATGCGAGTGTAAACACTTCTTTGATGACACAAAAATCCTGTTTGTGCCAAATGATAGCATTGCAAGCGAAGTGGCGGAAGCATTTCACATAATGTGAAAAGGTAGTGGGTGTGTTAGTTAGCCTTCCGTAACCTTATCTTTGAAAGAAATGGGCTTGCTGAATCGAGGTGAACAACGGAGGAAATGTGTTGGAAATGACAAGTGCTTTTATTCACATCGAGCATGCGCGTACACTCGATGTAAGGCTTTAAAAAGCCATGATGTTTTTTTCCAATAAACGGAGTTGTAAGTCAGCGCCGTGTGTGTCCCATCCTCTATTCTGTTGTCCGGTGCTCGTTTTTAGCGCTGTTTTTAAGCATTATGGGAAACCACCAACTCGCCCAATCTGCCGTTTTTCTACTCAAGGCAATCATCGAGTCATGCAACGAGGCCATCAAGTGTGGAGGCGGAACGCGCAGGCTGGCTGTAGACTTCTTGCTTTATTTCTGGGCGCCTTGGCCACAACAGTACACCAGATGCCGACCACCTAATCGTCAGCCAATTCCGAGACTCCTTGAACCATGGACGGATGTCCTGCTAAGAATACCGAAGCCCCTGACGCGCAGGTGTTCAAACAAGAACACACCTATCTGCGCCGAGTGACGGCCTCAATTACACATGAGCAGCACTGATAACGTGGTTCTCACGGGTGCTGTCAAGGAGCCGATCACACGCCACGTGATAAGCTGGCACTAATGACTCCCCCCGGCCACCGGAAAATCACGCACCAGTGCGGTCTCGGCCATGTACCCAGTTCAGGTCAACCTGAGCTGCTTGCAGTTCTCGCAGCGTTCTCGAAAAGGCCAGAACACCTACGTAAGCCGGGGTTAAGGTGATCGTCTTTACTGACAGGAGAGACGCCGCGAAGGGACTCATGGGCACGCTGGGCTTTGGAACCGTATATATTCGGGGACATAAAGATCTGGAGCAGCAGGCTCCTCAAGGCTGGGTAGTGCGAGTGGATTGGGGACCACGACACGTGGGCATGGCGTCCTGGCAAACGGCAAGGAGGATACCGGCGGCTGCATTCCGGCCTTGCTTGTCCTGCCAGCTCCGAACTACCCAGAATCTGCTGCACACGTCAGCGGAGCCAAACATAGGAGAACAAGCGCTCTGGCCGACCCCCCGCTGACGCTAAATGTGTACTATGCACTGTGACCAAGTACTAGTCCATAAAGCGCTTACTGGCAAGCGCTCTAACAGAGCATGTGTTGGCTAAACAGTCTCATTTCAAGAAGCACTCACCCAGTAACACCTTCAACAACGTCAACAGCGAGCAACCAAACAACACCAGCATGGAAGTCGGTGGTGTAGCTAACGATTTGCGGGAGTATGATGCTACTTCACTCCTGTAACCGCGGTCACCTGCTACAAGTGCCACCCTAAAGGCACTTGACCGACACCTAGACACAGCTTGTCCGAGGGCAATTGTTTAAGAGAGCACGCCTGTAGGCTTCGCTCCGAACAGGCAGCAACTTGGCCTTACACTACAGTAAATGCGATGTGTGCCGTACTAAGGGGCCTGATTTTTCACGGTACGCGATCCGCAAATGCTACAATGACTCTTGTGCACGCGAAATATTTGAGGCTGCTGCTATCGCAGCGAATGGTGCCTGTAGCGTCAGCACTTCGTCTTTGGCCTTAACTGAGGGAGAACTAACGTATCTTAACAAGCGCACTAATTCTGGGGAAATCTAATCGGTGTCTCATTCTTGTTTGGTCATGCGCAGTGGTACACCTTTATTTTCTATAGACATGTATGCACGTTCTTAATAAAGAATTCGCTCGTCAGTTAGCGCTGGTGTGTATTGCAGCGCCATGGTGCTGCAGCTTATCGCCCATTATTTTTACGCTGTGGTCGGTTTATGCTACAAAGAAAAATACTTCTTGAAGAGCTGCTTGGTGACCTTGGTTTGACATTAGGTGCCATGGTACTGGCTTTTAGTCACATAGACTTATCAGACGCAGTGAATGCTTTCATCCATGCAACAAGACGCATACAGTACTAACTCCTATTTCTCTTACTATTCCTAATGTAATGATTAAATATGTTAAACTACTATCATTCGAAGTGTTGCAATAAATCATGTAATTTTTATTTTAAATTTCACCGTCCATTTATCTGGTCTCACTGCTCAATTACACAAAAAAAAATTTGTTTCGCAGTCACACCTTCGTATTAAATGCTTTAGTATTAGCTATTAACTGAATATAAAACTACCTGATTCTTCGCCTATCCCCCACAGAGGGTACGTGCCATGCTTTAAACACACAACAACTACAACAACAACAACAACAACAACAAGTTTGGCAAATACCATACTAGAAACAGTGCCCCTTTTGGCATGTTGATTGTACGTTTCATCCCATCCAGTGTGGCCAATCTCCCTCGTGGGTACGAGCAGTGTTTTGATGCAACAACAACAACCGTGCCCGTTCGTGCCACAGAGAAAATAAGTATTGTTATAGAAAAATGTCTAGGAAACGCCATAAAATTTCCGCTGTGCAAGCGAATACGTGTTTTGCAACGCGCTCAATGTTTAATGAAGCGTATAACGTTTGGTTCTCTAAAACACTTTGCACTCCTCGCAACGTTGATCCGCACCTGTTCTGGAAAGTTTACGCGTCAGCCCTGCCACCGTCGCTGCAGCCAGCGAGAATGGCGAACATCGTGGTGGCTGTTTGTGTTCCGTCTCCGGGGGCCACAAATGCCCATTCACGCCGAGCGGCTTGCTCAACGAGGAGTCTGTTTCTCACGACAAGAGCTGCTGCGCGACGACTGATGGAACGTAATAACCTTCTCGCCTTTCCATTCTCTTCCCTTTTTTATTTGTTTCTCTGAATTTGTGAATTATGAAAGTAGGCCGGAAAATATTAACGTTCTGCTTACGCCTGGTCCAAGCTTCGATAAGACGCCCTCCCCCCTCCCCTTGCCACTGCACAGCAAACCAACCAGGAAGAAAATTGGCAACAATGAGTGACAACCGCGGAAATTAAGAAATAAATCGTCGAACTTAAAAACAATGCTACGAACAGGGCAGATACCCTGCGATTAAAGGACTGAATTCGATTCGCGTGCGTTGAAGCTTTCTTCACTGCACAGACAGGTAACATTGCCAGTGTCTAGTAAGGAACGTGACGTTGAGATGTCCATGGACGAAAAGAAGGCTACTAAAATCGTGTAAGAAATGAATAATTCGGGGGTTGAAAAGTTATTCATGTGAATGCAGCAAAAATTCGTTTCAAGAAATAAACAAATGCATCTCGTCGAAATACATGCATTTTTGTTCGACTATGCTTTGAAACTCTGCAGACTGCATTTGACATTTCTGCATAATGTCGCGTACGCATTGTCACCTTAATATTTACACGTGTTATCACATTTAGCCGTCGGGAGAGATGCGCTTGCGATATTGACTGCTCGTGCGTCTCTAATGCTGCATTTTGAATGTATGTAAACAACAAACAGAAAAGGACAATACAGATGCGTTTGTGGGTTGTGTTTAAGTTTTTCGCTGGCGTAAAATCAAAATACCGCACCAACTCGCCGAAACTACCCCCTTGTCGAATGTGGTAGCCACATGTAGAAAGACGGGCGCATCGTATCGGAGTCTACACGCGAGAACGCTTCAATTGTACAACACGTTCATGAACTTATAGACGGTTATCTCAAGGTAATATACATTGCACGATAACGCCACTATGAAGAAGGGATAGCATAATAGCCGAGTCGTTCGACTTGAAGCCCGACGAACGAGCCTTGGGCTGTTGCCACCGCGGAGGTGTATTCAAGTTTTAAATTGTTGGGTTTAATGTCTTGAAACTGTACAGTGGGTTAGAGAGACGCTGTAATGGACGGCTCCGCATTATGTTGACCACTTTAGTTCTTTTACCCATACATTTAATTCATAAAATAAGGTGCACTGCATAAGCATCATGTGCTTGCGGTGAACCACATGAGGAGCTATCACATGTGCTATTAACTTGCCATCTTTATGACCGGCAGAGGCGAGAACCGTGTGTTAAGCACTCTCTTTAGGGAGTATTATTGCACCATGGACTTCTCTAAGTAATGCATAGAGGCAATTATTGACGGCACGAAATGTTTTCGCTTCATGCAACTTTACTTCAATGTACTGTGCATTTTATGTTATTTATGTTTCCGAGTCAATGTCCTCATTCAGAAAGCGTTACCCCGTATATAAATGAAATGGAGCAGCAGTAAGCACGTGCTTCCAACCACTTTACCAGAACTCTTATCTGAATCTTACTACTTGCACCGAAATATATGTGTACGAGCCTTTTTGTATTTCGCCCCCACCGAGACGCCCCTGCTGCAGCCGGGAGCTGAACGTGCGTCATTGTGGCCAGCAGCACACCCCCATAACTACTGAGTCAACGCGGCGTTTTATTCAAGTTTTCAGGGTGCAGATTGGCCGGAATGAGAGTTTGCTGTTTGCAATCATGTCGTTTCACTTCCTGTATCTTTACCGTCACTACAGCGTGACAATTGTGTTTAGACCTTACAGCATATGACATTTTTTTACTGGTGTTTTTGTATCGGTGTCCACCAAATTCTGAGCCCATCTCTTAAATACCGGTCGTATTCGGAAAGCATCGTTTTATTCCCCGCGATATTCATTTCGGTGATGGTGGACTTGCTCTTCCACTTCGACCTACTCGAATATTAACAAATAGAAAGTGCAATAGGGATAGCACAATCGCTGATCCTTGCGAAGTGTGGTGATCAATGACTTATTTCAAGGTACACGTGTCAGAGTCAGGTGTGTCTAGAAAGCAATCTCAATTGCAATTAAACATCTATTGCTTTCTCTGCAAATAATTATACCTGATGCAAGAACACCTCTATAACGATGGCCAGGACTCAGGGTTGGACTGTTTTTTTCGAGATTAGGCACGCATTGCTCAATATGAAAGGCCACATTCATGAGATTCTACTTTTCAAAGCTTCCAGCGCATGTCGCGTTTCAGTTTGTCTTCCTTTCTTTCTTATGTTCCGACATATATTCTCCTATCTATAGGAGCTCACGCCCCTTTGCTGACCTATTTGAACGCAGAGGTCTCAAAAATAGTCATGGATGTGTTTTTGCGTACCAGTTGCAAGTATTTTTAGGTCGCTTGATGCTGATACATTAAAGTATCTAGATCAATATTTGCTACTTCTTGCCACTGCGGCACCGTCAGGGATGAAACACTACACAGAGGTTCATCTATAAGTCTGTCGTCGTCGTCGTCGTCATCATCATCATCATCATCATCATCATAATCATCATCATCATCATCATCACCACCACCACCACCACCACCACCACCACCACCACCACCACCACCACCACCACCACCACCACCACCACCCTGTTTCATGTCCACTGCGGGACGAAGGCCTCTCCCTGCGATCTCCAACTACTCCTGTCCTGCGCCAATCGATTCCAACTAGCGCTCGCGAATTTCCTAATTTCTCAGCTCAGCAGAGACTCAGCAGAGAACGCGATCCGTTGCGACTATTGCAACCACTGTCCAAGTGCCCATGGCAGAATTATGGACTTGGGAAAGTTCCCTTTGTTTCAGAGATGCATTTACAGTGTGTAAGGTCTTCGTTAGCTTAATGCTTCTCAAATCGAGTCTATGCGTTGCTCTACAAAGCGGGCTCGTTTCTAGAGCTGTTTTTGTGGGTGCATTTTTAACGTAAATGAGGTTTACCCGTTTTATACGAGTGCATAACCTAGCTCGCCACACTTTGGGTA
This sequence comes from Dermacentor albipictus, assembly GCF_038994185.2. Taxonomy (NCBI): domain Eukaryota; kingdom Metazoa; phylum Arthropoda; class Arachnida; order Ixodida; family Ixodidae; genus Dermacentor; species Dermacentor albipictus. Next base: position 53,709,014 of record NC_091821.1, read on the forward strand.
GATATATCTGCTTTTCTGGGACATACTTATACTATCCAAATACTGCCTCAGGTGCTTAGTGTCCTCGCGTGCATTCTCTGAATAGTATGGTGGTAATCCACAGTTAATTATACATTTCGTGTTCACATGTGTGTGCACGTGGTGTTGTGCGAGATTTCGTGTTGTGATAAATTCACGCGCTTCCACTGTACGACTGCGGTACTAGTGTCTTAAACTTGATTTCTAGACCTCTGCGCGTAATTTCGCTACCTATGAATTGGTTTGTGCACCGGGTACGATTGAACTTAAGTGTGACACTACATAACCATCGTCCATGCTTCATGCAACACCTAAGTAAACGTGCTCGACTTAGGCTTCGATGTAACACCGACGGCGTGCGGCGAACATGGATAGCCTGACAGAATTTCTCGTTATGCTGTGAAGAAATTCCATCGCGTGTTTTATTTTGTGTTCTACCTAGGTGGTTCAGAACAAGAGAGTGTAGTTGCCGCAGTGCCGAATCAGAGTTCTCAGCTTGGCAGCTCGAAAGGTTAGTGGCTTCAGCACACCTGATGACTTTTAACTTCTGTGAGAAAAACAAAGCGCATTGTACTTTTGTAAAACCGTTGCCCCTCACCTGCCGGTATTGAAAATTATAACAGCGCTAACAGATGGAACTACAAAGGAACAAGGACGAGATACAAGCGCTTGTGTCTCGTCCTTGTTTATTTGTAGTTGCATTTGTTAGCGCTGTTATAATTTTCAAATCAAGTATGCACCAACTCGCCCACAAAGAAGTTTTCATGAACTGCCGGTATTGCCTGATTGCATGCGTGTGCGCTGCTGGTGATGTCTATGCTTTTGTATGTTCACGAAAGCGCACGTTTTCGATGTACGGCTACTGTATTAGTATTATTCGATCTGTTTTATAGAACTCTGCACGTATGTTCGCACCTTGTGTATTGATTTCTGCTCCGCAAGCTTTCGGCGCCACACTCCGGGCACGAGTAAAGATCTTCGAGTGGCTGTATACCGAACCGATGTAAGTATACTTCATTCTAGTTCATTCTTTATGCAAAACAAAAGCAAGACTGCTCGACTAAGGCGCCAGTGCCGCACGAACGGTATGACCATGGTGGAAGACAGAAGTTATACGATGGCTGTGCAAGGTGCGGGCGGTTAGCGTGAATTAACGCGTTTACGTCATGATATACGTCATTCTTCCGGTTGACATCACCAGCGAGTCTGGGGTTGAATCAGAGCGGCTGGGAAAACTTCAAAATTTCTCAGGAATAAGTGCGTATTTCGGCTCCGGACAAGCGAAAAAAAAAGCTATGAAAGGCTTAATATGGTATTTCGGTAACCAGAAAAATTTTTATATTGTCCTTAGTGTCCCTTTAAGTTCCGCGCTCTCCCCACAGCGTGGTCATGCCATTGTAGCAGCTCACTTCCTTCCACCGCGGAAGCGACCCTGGATAGCATGGCAGAATTCCGCGCTTTGTTGCGAAATTGCCCCGCTTTTTACATTGCATTCTACCTTGGTCACATAGAGCCAATTACTGGAATGACCAAAGTACCCCAGAAGAGCCCACAGCCTGGTTGCCCGAAAGGTTAGTGGTCTGAACAAAAGTGCACATCTTGTAAAACTTTTTTTTTCAAAGCTCTGCACCTTATTCGCCGATCACTTTGCATGTTTAGTGGTGCAGGTTTTTTAGTGATTTCTGAACGTAAACGCACCATAGACACATAATTTTTGTTTCAAGAGTGTTTAATCTGCTGTAATGATGTGCAGGACATTCGTACACATAGGTCACCATGTGGTATTCAAGAATGATCGGTGCATAACAAGGGAATATTTGCCTGAGTATTTCTTGTTGGAAAACATCTTGAGTGCATGTCTTTGTCTCCGTGTTAGAAGGGCACTGAAACACAGCCTTGTCTAATTTTCTACTGTAGAAAATGGCAGGATATATAAAATTATCAACTGTGGAGAGAATACTTGCCATCAGGTCAACTATTAGTGGAGTGATTGAAATTAAAACTCCTATTGCTTTCAACCCTGATGGCACGAGGGATATCGGAAGTTTAATTTTGCATTTTATATTATTGACAACTTCCGCTTCATTATAACTACTTTTTCCAGCTCTGCATCGAAGTCGAACTCGGGTTTAAATGCAAGATTGGTGAGCTAGAGGCAAAACTAGAAGCAGTGGCAGAAGCGTTCTCATGCAAAGAGCAACGTGAATGCACATTCATCGACGTTGGCAAGCATTTACAAGGCCAATTAAAGGACGCACTCATCAACGAGGTCTGTAGGATAATGTTGCATGTATCTATCAGTTGGTGCGGCAACAAGTGCTTTGTCACGATTTCAAATTCATTTTCAGTGAATATATGAATGTTCTGAAAGTCGCGTAGCATTTTCTATGGCTTTATTTCACTCTGAAGCGCATTTTCACCATGGTTTTTTGATGGATGTTTGCTCATGCCTCTAATGTGACATTCCACAGATTGCTCTGCCTAATAAGCTGCAAACGGCGCCCCATGTGTATATCTCCTCTGAACACACTTATGTTTATGATTGAAGTGATGATGAAGCTATATGGATCACAAGTGGAAACATAGAGTGGGCCCTCATTTTCTGTGTGCTTATCTACTACATCAAAAACCTTGAGTACCCGCCTGGATTCTCACCGATGCTTGTGCTGCTGCAAAAGATTGCCCTGCCGGACACAACAGTGCCTCGTGGATTGCTCACAAACCGCCTGAAGAATCTTCTCATACTCTCGAAAAAGAAGAATTTGTGTTAAGTTCAAGAAACAAATGTGCTAAGATACCTTACTTCCCAAGATGCTTAAGTATGTTCTCAACAGATAGCTTCAGTCTTTTTCTGAACTTGAGTGTATTTGTTCCATTTGTTGCATTGAGTGTTGTGAACCTTGAAATGCTATTTGTGTTACAAGTTGATCTCTTGTTGGCTTTAGCGGATACGAGGTGTTAGATTTACGATGGTATTTAAGGTGCAGGTATATGTTGATATGCTCTAGGTGATTCATGCTGTATTTTCTGAACTCATACTCGGGGAACTGCAAGCGCAGGCACCTGACATACATATAGCTTAGCATAGTTGTTTAAAATCATGGCCCTCTTCCATTTATTTTGTATTTGGCTACTAGCTTTGATGGTCTTTGTACCCGCCGTGGTTGCTCAGTGGCTATGGTGTTGGGCTGCTGAGCACGAGGTCGCGGGATCGAATCCCGGCCACGGCGGCCGCATTTCGATGGGGGCGAAATGCGAAAACACCCGTGTGCTTAGATTTAGGCGCACGTTAAAGAACCCCAGGTGGTCAAAATTTCCGGAGTCCTCCACTACGGTGTGCCTCATAATCAGAAAGTGGTTTTGGCACGTAAAACCCCAAATATTATTATTATTGATGGTCTTTGTGTTTTGTGAGCTTATAGCACCATTCTTGAGCTTTCAACATGTGGCTGCTTTAATGTCTCTTCAGAAATGGGATAAACTCTATAGTCACAATATTACATTGTCTCTTTTTATGCCAGTTGTATGTTTACTGCGGCTTTCATAAAGAAGTCAAACTGCCTAAACACGTCATTTTTAAGCATGGCTTTTTATTGTGTGGATATTTTTGCATCATGATAGCAGCGTCTACTTTTATTTATATTCTGAGTGGAGCAATCTGTTGTCGACTTTTTGGAAATTAGGATTTTATGTGAGAATCTTGCTTTATTACACGGCGTATTCATCCTGGTTCCTCTTTTCGCAATGCAAACTGGGATATAATATGAGCTCAGACTTATAATGCATTATATGCAGCACTTATTGTGATAGATATCTGCTCTAGTACCTGCTCACTACATAATAAAACGATTTTACAAGTATAGTGCCTTGACCACATATCCATCACCTATATAACGTAGGTTTTCTTTTATACAGCCTAGACTCAGGAAGTCCGGCTACTTTGTGTAATAGTAAGCGTCGTTGTGGGAGGTATACGTTGGTATTGTGGTTAAGGTACATTGTGTATTTATGTCTAGCCTCAGTGATAATAAAGGCGGTGAGTATTTTTGAATATCTTTGTCTGTCTTGTCTGTAGACCTTTCTGTTGATGGTTATTATTTGTACACGTCAAATTGCAGTCCGCGGGAGTTCTGCATTTTGTGACCCTGAGCAAACACCAAGGGCATTTTTAATAAGAGATTTTACCAGAAGCATTGCGCCGTCCAAAGTTTACATGTGTTCGAGCAATTAGTAACCTATGTTTTTATGAAGGTTTTACACCTTTGCAAAGGTTACATTCCAAAAAAAAACGTGTAACCTGTACAAACAAAACAGTAACTTTTTCATTCGTAAACTTTGCAAAGGTTAAAAATGTAAAGGTTACATTGTTGTAACTTTTATGTTAAAGGTGCACAAAATGTGCACCTTTGTAAAGGTTATTGGGTTTAGAGTGTAGGCGTGGTTGGGCTTAGATCAGCGGGCCACCGGCAAAAAGGTCCTCGCAGTCGGAAAAATACGTCAATTAGAGCTGTGAAGAAACACGCCACTCTCAAAAGAAGTACTCCCAGTGTCGTTACTCAGTCTTTTCAGACGTTAAATGATATTTCCGCACAATATTTAATAAACAAACATTGAAGGGCCAAAGTGAGACGCACCTTCACACACTGCGATCTCAGCGCCCCCCTTTACAAGTGAATAAAAAATACGTTGAAGCGCATACGGCAGACAGTCCCAAGTTATTATCGGCGGCTAACCTTTGTCGTCGAAAAAGCAAGAACACTGCATTCTGACAGGGCTAACTCAAGAGACGCCAAAGTGAAGGATTAGCGGGATTAATACGGCAAAGTGAACGGGCTGCGCAGCATTGCTTTAATGTCGACCCGCAACAAGGGAGATACGAGAAGCGAGCGCTGAACGACAGAAAGCATCACGAGAGAACAGGCAGGCAAAAAAAGCGCAGTTGCCACAGGATGAAGTAACCAGTGAATGGGAAATGTACTGGGAGAAAAAAATCTATGGTGATAATACTATTTCAAGCAAAGATAAAACGTGAAAGTGAACGTTAGTCCTCAGAAATACGTGAGGAAAAGACGGCCGCACCTAGAATATTTTGGAACGACATAAAATTATTAGGCAGAAAGTCTGGAACAATGCAACATATCCTAGACGAAGATAGAAACAAACTAGAAGGGGAAGCGGCATTAAATTACATCCGAAAAATAACAGCTGAATCTTTCCAAGGCAATGACGAGGTTTTACTTGAGAAAAAAAAATGTATGAAAGAGAACCAGATGAAAAGAGAGCTCGTGCTGACAAATTTCAACTGGAAGAAAGCCAAAGAGAAAATTCCTAAGCGCACAGCCACAGAGTTAGACGAGGTTCCCATTAGGCTGATTAATGAATGAGGTCCAAAAAGTAAGGGAGCTCTGTTGAAAGAAGTAGAAAAAGGTTTAAAAGATAGGAGAATAACAGTCAGTTGGCGACAAAATAGAATGAATTCAAAAAATAACTAAAGGGGAGAAAGATAGAATTCACTCATATAGACCGTTGACAATTACCTCGGTAATAAACAGGTTAGCAACGCAGGTAAATAAATTAGAGCTGCAAGCATGTGCAGAGAATAATGGCATTTTGGGAGAACTTCATAATGGCTTCAGTATATGTAGGCGTCTGAATGATAACATATTTTTCCTTACTCAATGTATTGAAATATCCAAAGTAGAAAGGAGACCATTATATGTGGCCTTTTTGGACATTACAGGAGCGTATGACAACGTAGACCGCAACATTTTGTGGGATATACTGAAAGGGGAAGGCTCAGGTCACGATTGTCTACAGCTTTTGAGAGAGATTTACCTAGAAAATACCGTTTGCGTTGAATGGGTAGGAATGAGGAGAACGGAGAAAGTTGACATCAACAACGGACTGAGGCAGTGGTGCCCTTTATCCCCACTGCTGTTTATGATGTACATGGTGAGGATGGAGAGGGCGCTAGTTTGATCTCTCATAGAAACAGGCGGGTACAGTAGTAGAGCAGCAGCTTTCAGGTTACTTTTATGTGGACGACATTGCGTTGCTAGTTAACAAGCAAGGTGATATGCAACGTCTGGCTAATATGTGTGGGGAGAAAGGCGAGTATTTAGATCTGAAATTTAGCGTCAGAAAATCCAGTGTTATGGTATGCAATGAAAACAGTGAACAATGTGAATTCAGGGGCAGGAAATACCTCGGGTAAAAGAACATAAATACCTTGCTACATAGATAAACGAAAGCTACAGATATCGGGAAACACAGGAAAAAAACAATAACAGCAAAGGGGAAGAGAAATGCAGCTACAATGAAACACAGAGCCCTATGAGGATACAAACGTATGAGGTGCTCTGGGGTATGGGGAAAGGTGTAATAGTTCCAGGACTTACATTTGAAAATGCACTTGTTTACTTGAAATCGCGGGTAAAATCAGGATTCGATGGCAACCAAAAGTCAGTGGGACGCCTCGCATAGGGCGCACACGGGAAGACTACAAATGAAGCTGTGCAAGGTGATATGGGTTGGAGAAGCTTTGAAGTGAGAGAAGCTCGCAGTAAAATTGATTATGAACAGCGACTGAGGAATATGGAAGATAGTTAATGGACTCGGAAAGTTTTCACGTATTTGTACAGGAAAAACACTGATTCACAGTATAGAGGAAGGAAGGAAGGAAAATGTGGAGAAGGAAAGGAAGGGAGGTTAACCAGTTTAGCCTAAGTTATTTGCTACCCTACACATGGGAGCGGGATGGGGGGATGAAAGATGGGGAGAAGAGATAGAGAGAGCACATAACATGGCACACACACCGTCAGTTACAGTCCGTCACTCTTGCGCGGCACGTGACATCACTGGCACAGCCGCTTGTCCAAGCCCCTCTCCATAAAGCGAAGTAGTCATTTTGTCGCCTTCAGCTGCGATGTCTTCTGTCGGCGATATATGAAAATCGTTGCAACTCACAATGGTCTATTGCCAAGGTGCGCTTGAACGGACGCCAGGGACTGTCTCTGAACATTATATTCAGGACAGTTGCACAGAATGTGTTCCAGCGTCGCCTCGCAAGGACAGGCATTGCAGGGAGCGTTGTCGGCCATTCCAACGCGAAATGAGCAAGATTTCGTGAAGGCCACCCCTAGCCATAAGCGATAAGGCAGGGTGGCCTCACTTCGGCGGAGTCCAGCTGGCATACAGAGATGTATCAAAGGGAGCAGGTCGTATTGACGATTGCTCCGGTTGGTCTGGCTGCTTGGTGTGCCCCATAGAGAGAGCGTGATCTCCCGTGCATGCACTCGAAGTATGCTGGCTGCGTCGGACCATGAAAGTGGTATGGCCTCTTCTTGTGCGTCTTCAAAAGCTGCCCGAGCGGCTTTATCGGCGTCTTCATTTCCTATGACGCCACAGTGAGTTGGCAGCCACTGAAACGTCACGTGATGTCCCTTCTCATGTGACGTATGGAGTAGGCATCTAATATCGAACACGAGCTGTTCGAATGGCCCACGACGCAGAGCTGATAGCACCGATTGCAGGGCTGCCTTTGAGTCACTGAAGATTGAGCATTGTCGAGTTGGTTCCCAAATGACGAAACAAAGTGCAGCGCGAAGAGCCGCTAGTTCCGCAGGTGTCGATGCCGTGGGGTGATCAGTCCTAAAGCTATCGTAATAGCTCTTGCTGGGACGACCACAGCTCCGGACGAACACTGGATGTTTGTGGAGCCATCAATATAGATACGTATACCGTCCACGTACCTCTCGTGCAGAAGAAGCAGAGACAGTTGTTTCAGCACAGGCAACGACAGCTAAGACTTTTTCCCGATTCCTGATACGCTGAGATGGACTGTGGGGCTGATAAGACAGCAAGAGGGTATCGATGGTTTAGATGCAGTGGTGAAGCCCGAGGGAAGTTTGTCGTTGTACTTGACGATAGCTTTAGAGAATGATGTCTGGTGCCTGTCTGAAGGTAGTGTTGCAAGGTGGTGATAGGGGGCACGTACAAGATGTTTGATGTGCGTTCTCAGGGCTTCCACCATAATGTAGGTTTGCGTTGGGTGGTACCGAGCAAACGCAATAGTTGCCTCTGTTGACGTGCATCTGGGCAAACCAAGGCGAACTCTGCGTGCTTGAGCTGCCTTGAGCCTGCAGAACACGAATATTTGTCTTGCAGGTGCTGTTCAGTACAGGTAGACTATATCTTAAAAAGCCGAGAAAGAGAGCTCTGTAGAGTTTCAGCATTGCGTCTCCTGACATCCCTCGCGTCTTTCCTGTCATGTATTTAAACAACTGGGAGGTTGCTGTCAGGAGCCGTTTCATGTAGGCGACGTGCGGGTTCCAACAGTGGTCTCGGTCGACAATTACGCCAAGAAATCTGTAGGTTCTGACATAGGAAATGGTCCGCCCATTGATTGAGATGACATGAGGCGTCATTGGTTTGCGAGTAAATGTCACTAGTGCGCATTCTTCTGGTGATATGCTGAGACCTTGTTTACACAAGTAGCTCGCTGTCAAAGTAGCCGCTCTTTATTGCCGTGCACGTATCTGAGGAAGTGTGACGGCCGAAGTCTAGACACAGATGTCGTCTGCGTATACTGAAATTTTGGTGGTAGTTGACAAGTATGCAGCAACTCCAATAAGAGCGAGGTTGAATAGCGTCTGGCTGAGAGCACCGCCTTGAGGAACGCCCCTGCTGGTATAGCGTAGCGTAGTTGGGCCATCGTCAGTTAACACATAGAATGATCTTGCAGATAGGTAACTTGCAATCCAAAAAAGACTCGACCGCCTAGGCTAACCGTCACAAGATCGTCGATAATGGCCTCACGTAATACGTTATCGTATGCCCCTTTCACATCTAAGAATAAAGCTGCAGATAAATGCTTACGGGACCTTTCGTGCTGGATATACGAAACGAGATCAACTGCAATGTCGATGGAAGAGCGGTCACGTCGGAAACCAGCCATGGAATTTGGATAAATCTAGTAGTGTTCAAGGTACTATTCGAAGCTGCCAAGGATCATTCGTTCCATTATCTTTCCTACACAGCTGGCCAGCGCTATTGGGCGGTAAGAGGTGAGCTCTAGCGGGGATTTGCCCTGCTTCAAGAGTCGCACCAGGCGGCTTACTTTCCATTCGTCAGGAACATTTCTCTCCTGCCATGACGTGTTGTAATGACTCAACAATGCTATTCATGCGGATTATCCGAGATAGCACAAGACTCGGTATGATATAACATCTGTACCCGGAGATGATGAGCGCGTGCAGAAAGCTAGTGCCGCCTCGAGCTCCTCCATTGTAAAAGGAAGGTCCATGCGGCAATCACGGGAATGGGGACGTCATCTCGGGCTGGAGGAGATGGACGAGTCACCTGGTCTGCCATCCTTGCACAAAAGTGTTCTGCGACATCGATGTCTTGCCACCCTTCGAAAAGCGCGAGTGCCTTGAATGGAAAACGCTGTTCCGGAAGGCAACGCAGACCTTGCACCGTTTTACAAATATGAGACAGTGGCTTGGCGGGTCGAGTGTCTGGCAAAACGTTGCCCAACGTTCCGACGCTAATCTCTCCATTCAACGCTGAATCTTCTTTTGCATCCTCCTGGCTGACCTAAGGTCATGGATTAATTTTGTACGCCGATATCGACGTTCCGCCCGGCGACGAAGGGCTCGAAGTCGCTCTAATTCTATGTCGAAGTCGTTTTGCGGGTAAGAGATCATCAGCATGCGAGTGGCGTTTTGCATCGTATTTTTAATTGTTTGCTCTAACCCACAGGCATCTTCGCGGCAGGCATCTTCCATCTCAGATTTGAAGTTAGCCCATTGAATCGTCCGAATAGTATTCCGTGGACCTGATTAGACGACAAGCCTTTGATGTTCAGATAGGTGGGAATGTGATCACACCCATGTGTCTCAATATTTGGAAATCACTTCACACATCTGGCGAGAGAGTTGGAGACGAAAGCAAGGTCGAGGCAGCTGCCGTATGTCATGCATCGAAGAAAGGTGGGGCTACCGTCGTTCAGGTGAGTAAGGCCGTAGTTGTGGGCGATGTTTGCTAATCTTCGTCCTCTTGCATTTGTCCTTGTACTTCCCCATGCTGGATGGTGTGCACTGAAATCAGCTATGATTACCCATGGGGCGGGACAAACACCCAAGATATCCGCGAATCTTTTAGTATCTAAATTGCTGGAAGGCGATATATATATACGCCTATGAGAGTAAACTAGAGTTTGTTCTTTTTTACTGTGATGCATATATATTGATTGTCGTCACGGGGCGCAATTGATTGTAAAGCATAGGTGAGCTCACGATGAACAAAAACGATGATTTTGCTGCATGCACTATTTGTTGATGACATGACAAATTCGTACCCTGGCAGTCTGATTGGTTTCGACAAGTTGGGTTGACAAATGACGGTGAGTGGGAACACATTGGTGTGCACAAACTGAAGAAAATCCGAAATTCGTGACTTTAGCCCTCTGGCGTTCCACTGGATGACGGACGCTGCCTTGACTTTTTTTCGGAAGGATCGGGTATGGGTAGGCATCTTTCTAGTTGAGGGATTCAAGCACTGGGCTTATAGCGTCCAGCATTTTAAGCGTGCTTCAAGCAGATGGTGTCCCCATGTCCACTAAAATCACTCGGATGGCCTCCATGAGGGAACGTAGCACCGAGTTGACTTGACGATCTGTTTTAGGTGAATCATCCTTGGCCGGAGAAGGCTCCGGTGGAGCCGCGACCTTCTAAGGTTCCTTCGCAAGGGAGCGGCTCGGTAGCGTAGGCCATTCCAATAAAGAAAGAGTCTTATCTGGTTCCCTCGTGGAAGTGGCAGGCCCTTTCGCGGCGCGACTATTGGGTACCGTAGTGGAGTGGGTACTATCTCTTCGCGCATGCGCCTTCTTTGAAGACGTACGATGGTGCCGACGTTGACGCCGACACCGGACTACTTCGGCTGCCTCCCTGTGGGCTGAATTGTCTCTGGCCATTTGCTTCAGAACCGCGTTCTCCCTCTTGATGCGGGGACAGTCTTTCGACGAGGCTGCGTGAGGGCCACTGCAGTTGACGCACTTCAGAACTGTGGCGCCGCAGGTCTCTTCTGCATGAGCTTCAGCGCAACGGGGACACAGTAGCGAGTTGGGACACACGCCCTTGACGTGGCCTAGTCTGAAGCACTGATGGCATTGAAGCGGCTTCTGGATGAATGGTCCAACCAGATGTCGAAAATGCCCGACTTTAACGCGAGATGGTATACAATCCCCCTTGAAAATTACTTTTACGCAGCGCGTATTCCCAAGGCGGCGCACTTGCGTAATGATCGTGCCCTCGTTTGCCGGCTTGATGAGGCTAGGTAAATCATCATTGGGAATGGCAATGTCACTGTCGTAAAATACAGCGGCTATGGATGTGTCGTCGATCGGGATGAAGCGGCCCATTTTGATTCCGCCTAGCTCAGTGATTTCTTGAAGTTTTCCAAGCGCCCTCGCGTTGTACATGTCAATGGCGAGTATATGCTTGCGTGAATTTATTCTGATGTCTTTAATTTGATCCGACACCGCACATTCCAGAATAATGGATAGGGCTTGCCTGTTCAGCAACCGTAGGTTGCTTGACGGTTCTTCCGGCATAAAGATGATGACGTGTCGCCGGCGCGCGGGCCTTGACTTCATAGTCGTTGTACTCGTAGGAGGTGACGGCGCTGTGTTGGCGATCTTTCTCTTCGCCCTCTTACTCTGGACGGGTATGAAGCCGTCGTCGGATGAGTCGTCTTCCGACATAGAGTACAGCTCGGTGTCCTCGCTGTCACTGGGGGAGCCAACTCGCTTCTATGCCGTTGACGGCCGTGATGACTTCTGGCCAGGCGAGCCTCTGGCATGCTCCGCGTCTATGGCCGCAAGACGGGGAGGCGAGGCACCTCGAAAGGCGAAGATTTCACCAAAAATTCACAGAGCACAGAAACAAGTGTTCTGTCAAGAAGACACTTCGTCGTAAGCTTACCAGGAAGTATGCGACCTGTATGGTGAGGAACATGACAACAAAGAACATCAAGTGGAAAATCAGAGAGGCTGAGATAATCTCATGGGTGGCGGCAACGGAAAGGAAACCTGCTATGAGTAACTACTTAAGAGGGAAAAACGAAATCAGGAAAGAAACAATTTATGATAACTCAAAGGGAAGCTCATTACTTTTCGAAGCGAGATCAAGATGCCTTAGAGCACGCACTTATAAAGCGAGATATAAGTAGGAAGAACAAGCATGTGCTTGCTCTCGTAAAGCTAGGGAAACAATGGAGCATGTTTTATGAGAATATGAAGATATGAGCTCAGCGGCCAATTTAGGCATCTCTGGCCTCCTTGAGGCCCTTGGTTCAGCGAGAGCAGGAGGAAATTAAACTTGTCCGGAGTAGAGGTTAGTAAGCGGCGATTGGAAGATTGGTGGAAGAAAAGTAGGGAAACGAGAAACAATGGAGGCGTGGAAAAAGAAATTTTGCAATACGGGTTCAGAAAGTTTGGTTTTGGGAATTCATCGTTTTTCCCCTTTCCTTTTTCTTCCTTTCTTAGCATAGCTAGGACACTAGGCAATATAATAACAAGAGCTTGGTGGCACAACCCACCTCCCCGTTCCAAAGAAACATAGCATCCATCCATCCATCCATCCATCCATCCATCCATCCATCCATCCATGAAAAAGAAAGTCTCTAAGGTGATTCGGTCAGATTAAATAATTGATGCAGGCGGCAGGCTCTGTACAGGGGTAAGTGTAGGTAGCAGGCAGGTACTTCTGTTCCTCGAGGGGGCGTACAAGAAACTGATGAATGTTATGATTGTGATGGGTAAGGGGGTTAGAATTCGAAAGCAATACACGGGCTTTTAATGACGCTGTAGTGGGGGGGGGGGGGGGCTCCAAATTAATTTTGGCAACGAGCAGTTTTGTAACGTGCAGTCAAAGCATGGTGGTTTTTGCATTCCGCCTGAATAAATGTGCGGCCGCTGTGCGAATCCTTACCTGGTACACGATATTGTAGTTATGAGCTAGTCAGCAAAGTACCGGGTGTAATATAGATAGGACTTCGGTTCGACTTGCGTCTCTGCCACTACGGCAGCTTGTCGCTCTATATATCAAATGCTTCGACAAGGGGTCTCGTCACCGTCAGGGAACGTCGCCTTGTCAAAATGTTGGCTGCAGTGACATTCCATGTTTGACTACTGTTCATAACTTCAAGCTTCCATCTTCCTGAGAGCTTCTGTCTTGTTTACACTACTACAGTTTCTTATACGCCTTCTGCTCTTCTTTTTTCCTTTCTTACCTTTTGACTAGCGTAGAGATGGATGCGAGTTACTTTTTTGTCATAATTCCACGCCGCAAAATTTTGTGGGGCGTTGGTTCTGCGGGACAGCTAATGTATCCTTAGTTTCCGCATCCAGTCTGTAAAAAACTACTGCAGCATTTCTGCAATTAGTACTGTCACAGATGGTAAATTAAACTTCTAGGCAATGCATCAAAGATTCCTGGAAATTCGATATTACCGTGAAGCCGCGCCCAAGAATATTTCGTGGCCAGGCGTACCTGTTTTCTGCGACCTAATGCATATACGTTTTTGATTGGAATGGCTGATAGCGCCGAGTGCAATGCCTGCGGTGTCGAAGAAACTATAGACCATCTACTATGCTACTGCCCATCATTTGAAAATGAAAGACAAGATCTCTGCACAGCCCTCAACCAGTTAGATAGAAGAATGTTCACCTTGAACAAGATCTTGGGACCATGGCCTCGCATATCGCAGCTACAAAAGGCCACAAAAGCGCTGCTGCGATATCTCAAAGATACAGGATTGAGTCAGCGTCTGTAATCCGGACTGAGTGACTGAACGATATCCCCAGTGGACTTTCTATTCTTTCTCTAATCTTTCCGTCCCCGTTTCCCTTTCCCCAGTGTAGGGTAGCCAACCGGGCTCAGTCCTGGTTAACCTCCCTACCTTTCATTTATCATTTGCTCTCTCTCTCTCTCTCTCTCTAAGGCAATGCGGAGAAATTTTGCCTTCATTCAAAGAATGTTGACGGACGCAAAGAATGTTGACGGACGTAAGAAAAATGAATTAGCGGTTAGAATCTGCGCATGTGAACGTAACCATTTTCATAATTACTCTGAGCATCAAACACATTCTGTCGGTC